>NW_020450703.1:589045-627848 GCF_003343035.1 Apteryx rowi | reverse complement strand
AAAAAAAAAAAAAAAAAGAAAAGAAAAAAAGAAAGAAAATGGAATGAAAGACACAAGCTTAAACATAATTTGACAATCTAATAGTGAAATCTGTTTTTTAATTTTTCTGTAAAACTAAGGAACATAATTCATGCTTTTCATCTACGTTATTCCAGTTAGGGAAATTAAAAAAGGTGAAGGTTGCTCTTGCAATGAAAAACTGTAGTTTTTCACATGTAGTTTAAACCAAATCAGTACTGAAGCAGTTAGTTTATTTATTAATGAGATATAATGAACCTGCAATCAGTGAACTATACGTTCAGAATCAGTATCAGTAATAGAACAGGTAAACCACTATACTAGACACTTAGGAAATGTTAATAAACACGAATGTCCAAGCACCCTTCTATAACTAAACTCCCCAAAGTTCTAGTGGTGCACACACACACGCACACACACCTTCCCTCTCCTGGGACTTCCTTACTTGTATGTTCCTCCTGTTGGAGATGTGGGTGCTCTAGCTTTATGTGTACCTGGGCTGCTCCCTACAGCCTGCTGGTCAACATGCTGTTGAGAACCCACCCCACAAGTTCACATACGCACGTCAGATGTGACTCCGTACATGTTGTACCCTGGAGTGACAGTTCACTAGCTGGATGCAGACTCCTAACAGTAGCTGACAGGGAGGATGCTGTGTGTGCTCTAGGCAGATGCTGGCAGAGTGACTTCTGGCAATGCCATACCAGGTTTTGGCAACTGCTGTTTCCACTTCAAGGTCTTTTCCCCCAATTTTCATGCTTCTCTTATACTTCTTTTCAGGCTGATGCCTCCTTCAAAAGTCTTTGCAATTCCCCAACTACTGTTTAATCCAGCTTCCTATTTAGCACCATCAGTTGGGGGTAGATAGTCTTCCTCTTCAACATGATCAGTTTTGGGCAAACACTGTTCAGACAGTTTTGTGTATTCACCCCCCTCCCCAAGGTATTTATGCTCTCATTCTTAACTGGAGCTGTTATGCAGGCCATTTGCCAACAGTGGCCCATGCAGGTGCCCCCACAGTTGCAGTGCAGAATATATCCAGTATTTCCAGTTATCAAAGGGATTTGAGAAAGCAAGTGAATTTTGTATTTTACTTGGACTAACACACTTCTATGATGCTAGCGTTAGGGTCCTTATCAGCATCTTAACTTCAATAACAGAAGGAAGAAGAGTCTTAACAGTTAATATATATGACTGGGAGATACAAGTTTACTCAGCTGTTGTTACTGTATGAACACAGGTCTAGAAACCTTGGTCCTTGCTCAAGACTCCTTTTGTGCACTAAGTGTTTATACAAACATTTCTGTTCTATTTTTGCTACTCAACTAGCCTTGGGTCACCTATCTTGTGTTTAATCTTCCCTTCACCCCATTGGAAGTATTATTTACTGCTATTTATTAATGTACCTGTCTCAATAAAAATGTCAAATAGTTTATTGAGTGAACATGTAGAATTTAAAGTTCAGCAGTTGAAAAGATCTGAATGACTCATTGGTAGTTTCTGGCCTTTCTCAATCTGCAGACCCTTAAATAGTTTCTGGTGTAGATGTTATCCAGTGATCTATACGCTAAAGCCAACTGATGATAGGCATGCTTTTCTGAGTTAATATATGCTGACCCTTTTGCAGTACCCTCAGGACTTATAGGGAGTTGTGGACTACAGGTTGACAACTCTGAATTTTGTGATTGTAACTACTTGTTTTTAGATGTAATATCATTTGCTTGTATTTCCTTGACTTTCAATTACTGTGCTGGAAGCTGTGGTGTGTTTTTTCTCTGTATGGTCCATTGTTGGTCTCTCAGGTTTTCACACGTATTTGATCAGCTCCAATCAAACAACAAATGAAGATGTAAGTTCATGGTATATTTCTACCTACATGTTTCCAAATAGTAGTGATGAGTAGATGATTAATTTTAATTGCATACAGTTTTTTCTCTGTAATTCTTAGAGAAGGTATTACTGCATAACTTGTGATTGCCTCGGTAAGAAAGAAGGCAGTAACCTGGCCAAACTTGATTCAGAATATCGGAGGCGATCTCTTGGACCATGGTTGTTGTGGCTTGAAGATCTGCTGGTTACCTAGCGCTACCATTGTGATTTACACCCACAAGACCTATATCCTGAAACAGGAAAATATAGAGAGTAGACAAAGAAGAACAAGCCAAAAGTATATTTTATACATTTCAGTTCAGTAGAAAAACACTGAATAATTTTCAGTATCTCTTTTTCATTTGGAGTCCTAAATATTCTTTGACTCAAAAATTGTTTACACTAAAAATTTCAAAGTATGTTGCCTTCTCAAAACAAAACATTTATTTATCTCATCTTTCCTTTGAATTTTCTTTGCCAGTGTGAGGGGTGAAACCTCTAGTAAGAAATATATCGTTAATTCAAAGGTCAACGTTACCCATTTCTGCGGTTGTCCTATTTAGCACATAAGTTTTCATTGATTTTGGTGCGAAATTAAATATAACTGTGTGTGGAGGCTTAATGTGTCTCCTCCTACCTAAAAGGAGAAAATAAAAATAGCTGGTTAGCTAATGGTATAGAATTCTTGTTGGAATTTGGCGAGTAATCCAAATACAGTGATCCTAACAGTTTTGAACAAATTATTGCAAGTTTAAAATTACTTTATTGTAACTTTTTATTGCACCTTTTTTGTCGATAGCTGGTAAAAGTAGAAGTAGCATCTCTGGCACTGCCACATAAGTGTTTGATAGTGGTTAAGGTCATAGTTAAACTTGAGGGAGAAGAAAACCGCAAACTTACCAAAGCAGACTCAGAATGGATTGTACCTCAGGACCAGGTATCCAGGCAGGGAGCCTGACTTTGAAGAAATTCACTTCATTAATAAGACAGATGAGATACGGTAGTGTTCCTCAGTTATTAGGTTCAGGCCAACATTGTCTCTCTAGATGGTCCATGCATGCTTCCGTTTTTTTCCCCCAAATAAATCTCTCTCTCGGAGTGTTGAAAAGCTGTCAGATAACGGGGAACTACAACGCCATAACATGTGAATTTCAAGTAAACTGCTTAACTTCATTTAAAAGCATACATTTTCAGTTGAATGCAGCGAGATGTTTTGCTCAGGCTATCAGGTATCTCACAAAAAGAAGTGTACGAGTGGCTAAAATAAAACATAATTTGGGTTAAAAGGTAATAATGACTGCAATTGCTTCATGATATGCTAGTGCCCTTTTTGGGCTTTGGGGGAAGAGAAAATTTTGTGGTATTGTACAGCTTGAGTACAAGCTCTATTGCTTCCTTTAGTGGTATGTCGCAATTGAACCTCTTCTGTAGAACGTGCTGTAATCTTTGTACAATTAAATCCAGACCTATTATGCAAAACATGCTTTGATGCTGAAATTCCTACTGTAAATATGTTGATCCTTTGAGATTTGGGGCTCTCTGAGTCTATGGAGGTAAAGCATGTGCTTTTAGCTGTACTTCAGGGTTTTAGTGTACAGCCATTTATAACAGCCCACAGCTCTAAGCTGTTAGGAGAGTGTAATCGTTAGTTTTCGCTGGTCTGTCTCGGACATAAGTAGCCTGTTGCAGCTTTGATAACCCTTAATTTGCCTCAGTGTTTCTCTGTATTGTATTATATGAGGTGTATTTTGTTCATATCTCTTCAGATTAAAGGATCATGGTCAAATAAAAGAGGTAAAGAAAACTATAATCCATACAGTTACGGCAACATCTTTACTAATTGCTGTGCTGCACTCTGTGGGCCCCTCTCTCCAAGGTAAGAATATCAAAAGTATTGATAGCAAAAATTAAGTAAAATGATTATTTATGAAAAAATGTTCTTTCTGATTTCTTCGACTTAACAAAAAGTTTTGTTTTACTGTCCACTAGAGACTTTAATTAAATCTTCTTCTATGTTAAATAGACAAGTTGGTAAATTGTGGTTAAACTAAGTTAGTGATCAGATCCTGTAAAACAGATGAACTTAAAGTTGACACAACTGAAATTAAAATAAACTTGTTTTTTTTTGTTCTTTGAACCTTTACCACAGCAGCTAATGACTGCTGGCAGTAAAAAATTCTAAGTAGCTAGGTGTTGCAGGATGAGCGGGGGCTCTCTTTCATTTTATTACTTTCTCACCATTCATTTTCATTCTTTTCTTACTAGGATAAAAAAGCTTTCCATAATATTAAGTGCATTTAGCTCAGTATTTCTCTTACTTTAATCCACAGATAGCTCAAGTCTCCAGTAGGCTTTTCTACTGATGAAATTTTTTGCTCATTTCTATATGGTAAATCAGCTTAAAGAACAGCTGATATACCTCCTGAGTAGTACTTCTTTACGTAAACAAAGGATGTTCTGGATGTTTTGTGATGAGAAATTGGGAGGATGTATTGCAAACTTTCAAAATGAGGAATTTTCACTGTGGCTGTTAGAGTAACAGAGTTGGATTTGGTATTGCTGAGCAAACTTCAAAATAGCTTAATTAGAAAAATCAATCAGAAGTGGAACTAGATGCATCAAAATCTCAGATTATTTTTTAAATATAATTTATCTATCTCTATGATTGCTTGAGTGGTATAATCAAAAGTGACAAATAGTTAACATAGCATGTGTTTCAAACATAGCATGTGTTTCAAAAGAAAGATAATCTAGTAGTTAAAAATAAAAATAAAAATTGTCATTTGACCTCTCTTGGATATTTATTGCCAACCATTGGTCTTATGTGGACTTTGAGTAATGCCTAACCTCTTCAGGACAGGAAGCCTGTCTTGTGTAGCAGTGCCATAAAACCACTGTGTGGCGTATGCTTCTGGTCCTCATTTTACCTCGCTGTAAAATATAAATCCATAATATTTCATCTGCCCCTGACAGCCATATCAAGGCAAAATAATAATATTTGGTGGCAAAATATAAAAGAAGAGTATACTCTATTGCTCCTCGTGCCAGCAGAAATTAGTCTAAAAACCCACATCGTATTTTGAAAGCTAATTGAACTCTTACATATCTAACAAGCATGACACAGGAGTTTAGGAGAGGTGTGTGTTTGGAACCTGAACTCTATAACTAGTTTGACTTTGTCTTTTTACTCTGAAAGTTTTATTTAAATGGACAATAATTTTTCTTTATTTATACTACTGTTAACATATATACGCTAAGCTGAGCTTGATGCTTTCACACTAAAGTAATTCCAGAGAAGTCTTAATGGATTCATTTTTTGGTGAATATGTATTTGCTTTTCAAATCCAAAATGTTACTTCCTGAATACATTTGGATGTTCAAGATTGCAGATGATTTTCAACTTGAACAAAAATATAAGACAACTGAGACTAGACAAATAAAACTAGCAGCAGGGAGGACACAATTTTGTTCTTATTTCAAAGCTCAATGCTTAGATTCCTCTGATACATGTGTGACAGAGGCCCAGTTCCTCTGTAGAGAGTGACTGCCGTCTTGCAGATTATTGTTGTGGCAATAGTCATCTGTGGAAGCTGTTTGGCTTTGTCTGGAATTACGTCGGTATGAATCTGAACTATTGAGAAAGAAAGAATAAATGACTTCATACAGACGTAATGTAGCTAATGTGCTTCATTGGAAGTGGGATTTCTGTCATTGCTACTGTGAGTATTTGAAATTCTTATACAGAGTGGTAGAAGGTCAACAGGAGAGACTGATAACATCTTTTCCTAAGGAGGAGATAACTAAGTTATGTTTTCCACATACTGGGTCAACACAGTAATCACTGTAGTGGGAAAGGGTAGCACTGCCACTGCTTTCTGCCTTTATGGATGGTGCCTTTAAGGATAGTGAATTAAAGGCCAGCCCTTTAATTCTATTGTTTTGCTTTCGATAGAAGTATGTGACATAAAAACTCAATGCCTTGTTTTGAACCAAATGCTTTTGGTTGACTCCAAATGAAAATTTTTATCAAAAATATGTAAAGTTTCAGAGTATTTGAAATAGAAGCTTAGACTGATGCAAGTAGCAGCACACCAGACAAGTATTCATCTAGACTGGCATTGTCCCTGGGTTTTGACTGAGTTTGTATGTTTTTTTTCTGAATCCCATCTACCACCACAATTTATTTAGATGCCAAAGTATTTACAGTTTCTGCAGGGAGATATTTTGTGACAGACTGTAAATTGTAAATTATAACCCTGTAATTGTAAATTATGCTCTCTTTCCTAGTCTGAAATCTAATGAATCTAAACTTCTGCTTGTGAATAAGATCACTTTGAAATATTTAATCCCAGCAGCATCCTAAATCACTAGATATTCAGGTTCCTTTTTTTCCTTAAATCCTGATAAAGTGGACTAATAGCAATTAGAGCTTAAAATTCCGAATGTTCATGTCCCTCTAAGGACAGAATGCAGATTCAGAGGGGATCTCTGTAAATAATCTAAATTTTTGTCAGTTCTCTGAAAGATAATGTTTCTCAATTTTAAAACACCTGCCAGTGAATTCAGAATACATTTTACATGTCCTCAGCAGTAACTTTCAAATCTTTATTTGGATCCACAGTAGTATTTTGACTTAATAAATCATAAACCTTTTTTATAAGAATCTGACTTTTGAAGGATTGCTTTCCACAAGAAATTGTAATCTCAAATGGTTTTTTTAAGTGTTTTAAATGTACTTAGAAACCTGTTCTGCCGACCTTTGTAATGAGAGTTTAGATTGGTCTCTGAGTGGTAGAAATCTCATTTTCTTTTGAGAAGGAAAATGCTGTGTTTTCTGTGTATCCTGTTCTTATTTTCTAAAATTGAGGCTATCTTGACCCAGAGGGAATTTAGAGGACCTATAAATCAGCAAACAAAACCATTTCTATGCTAACTCTAGCTCTCAGGTATCTTATGGCATTCCTGTCATTATCTCTTAGCAACAGGCACTATAAAAGCTCTGGTAAAATTTGAGAAACTGTGGTAAAAGGTTTTATTTTGGGACTAAAATTTTAGAGCATTCTCGGCTTGTGAAGTTTGTAAAGTTTTTAGATGTGAAGCAACATTGTTCACGTCACGGGCAAATAGCTTTTTTGGCCTAAGATTAAAAATATATAGAAAATATAAATGAGAATTCCACCTAAGATTTTGAATGCATTTGAAGCACAAACAGTCAAGAAATTTTTGTCTTGTGTAGAAGTGAGAAGTGCTAATACACATGCAGAATACTGTACTTCAGTCTGCATATTCAGTTTTGCATGTGAGTATTAACTGACAGAACCAAAGTGAGTTTTTTGATTCTCAAATTGAGAGTAAAATTGTATACAGAATTTTAGCAAAATCTTTAGCTATGTCAAATGGTTCCATTCATTGTTTATTTCATGTTCTTACATTAATTTTTACTTTTTTATGAATTTCTCCACAAATCCATTTCCTTTTCTTAAAAACTTCTTACTTCCATCTTATGAGTGTATCACTTTGGTAAGAACAGTGGAACAATATGAGCAATCTTAGATAGCTATAATGAAGCACCCTGGTAGGTAAGTTGTCTAAATCAGTATTCCTCTTTCTTTCTAAATTTCCTTGTTAAGTAGCTTGTAAAAATTCTTTTTTTCTTTTTTGGTCTTGAGCTTTAAGGTAGAGGTGTAGAAACTGAATAATAAAAGAATCTTTAAAATAGATACTGATTCAAAGCGCGCTAGTGAGTTTTGTAATTTGTTCTCGTACCTGTGGGTTTTAAATTCATCTTTTCATGGTATCTGCTACTCAGCTTCTAAGTCTTTTGTCTATGATAAAAATCCAGAAAAGTTGCAATACATGTAATGATATGGAGGGATAGTAATTATCAATTATCTTGCTCATTAATGGACACAAAGTGTCATACTTCTTCAGTTGAATAAAAGGGGATATTTGAAGGTGTATTGATGATGCATTAAGGTCTGTTGCATATTATAATTTTTTTTTCCTTTTATTAAGTTGAGGTAATTATTGATCAGAAATATTTCTAATTCTCTTTTTCTTTATTTTGATTATTCCATAGCTTAATTGACAGAAGAGGATTTATACAGCCAGATACACCACAATTAGCAGGACCATCAAATGGCATTACTATGTATGGGGCCACTCAGTCTCAGAGCAACATGGTAGGAATCATCCCATAATGTTGTTCATCAAGATCCCTGTGAATGTTTTTCTTCTCCACTTTCATGTGAACTAATCAAGTAATAACTAACTGGATACAGCTGACACTGGGTGGAATGACTTGTTTATTAACAGTAAAGAAAAAAAACAAGGCCTTTTTTAATGTATGTTTCACACAGTGTAATAGATATTGCTCATGGATTCTAAAAAAGCAAGGCTCTTCTACACTGTTGACTTACTGAATATATTGGCATTTTGATTTGTCCTATTGACACCTGCTGTGTTTTGAACTGGAATATTCAAATATTATGGACTTGCTCTGGTTCATCGGTTTCCAGCTAAATGTTATTTGGTATAGCAACTTCTTCATTCACTGTTTCCTCCTTTGCTTATACACTGCAGTTTTGCATAGACTAATGTGTTTTAAAAAGCAAAGATTAACAAAAAGGAGCTTCTGGGGGAGAAGTGTGTTGAAGAAAGAGCAGGAGGACACTGAACTTCCAATGAACAAAAAATGGCAACTGGAGTGATACAACAAAAGTGTTTAAACGTCTATTGAAACTGTGCCAATAGTTCTTACTATGTTTTTTTGCTGGTAGCATTGGCTATCATAATAGATAGGATTTCCTCTTTAAGAAGATTTAAGAAGATAGGATTTCCAGTGCCAAGAAGAAGACAATAACTGGAAAGAGATCTTTTTCCAAAGGCAAGCATCTTATGTGCCTATTTCTGAATTGTTATCCACATATCTTTACAGTATGTGGGTTCTAAGACTTTATCAAAGAAGCTGTGAGTTATGGACTCCCCTTACAGCCAAAAGAGAGGAGGCCACAAGGCCTCCTAACATAATTCAGCCTTTCTTTTGAACAAACAAGAAATGGCTCACTCCTCCCAGACAAATTAGTTTTAGTGTCATTTACAAACTGGTATATACATCTTGTTGTAGTTCCTAAGCTGTTTCTACTTATTATTTCTAGAATTAAAGGGAAGATTTGTTGGTCTCCTTAATGAGAAACTTGATTAGAAACACAGTATTCACTTTGACTCTTTTCTGAGGTGCAGTTGAGCAGAACAGGGTAGTGCCCTATGCAAATTTTACTCAAGAAATGTAACCTTGAAAAGAAAAAAAGAAGAAGAAAGCAAAACTTAGAAATAGCCTGAGGTCTTTAAAGTTTGGCCAAATTTCCTGACTCTGTCAAGGCTTCTTATTTATGAAAGTTATTAGCCCACAATAAGTCCTTGGCATTATATTATACTGGCATTTTAAGAATTTTTTTGGCATTGTAAGAAAGCACTAGCTCATTGTTACTAGGTATTAATGAGGAAATTTGTTGTCAGTTTGATAGTAGGTTGACTGTATTTTTCTCTAGAAATGCAAAAATCTGTTATAGTATGACTTTAAGTCAAACAAGTAGCTCTTACAATTTAGGAGTGTACTACCTGTAAATACAGAAACACAAATCTTCAAAGATAAGAAGCTCTCTTCTTGCATCCTGGCAGAACATTGCAGGACTCGAGCTGGGAAAGGCTTAGGTGATACAACAGTTATTAGAGTCACTTTGACGCTGTTGAAATCTTCAGCTTTTGTTGCTGCAAATGCTCTCCCAGAAAAAACATGCAAGTTTTAATAGGTCATATTTTACATACAGGAGTATCTTTAAGACTGTGATGCCATTTTTCTCAGAGTATTATTCCTGGTCTATATCTAAGACCAACTGGCTTCTAATGGCAGCTGGCTATCTGTATGATCTTTCAAACTTTTAAATGTCTCCCTTGAGTTTTGTTACAAACTGTAAAGACCTGTTTAGTTTCCCAGTCTCTCTAACACTAAGTTCTCTTCCCTATTTAAAGTAGTGCATTCTTTTCTGAGTTGTTTGGAGCATAAGAAATAATAAATTAATTTCCTATTGGCAACAATACAGCAGGGCATAACTTCACCTTTGTTTGTTCTTTCTTCAAATATCCCTCTTTCTGTGCTGTTAAGTGATGTTTTTCACCTTCTGAATAGATCCTGTTTTAGGGCTCCCATCTCTCCTATCTTATAAAGCAGCAAGCTGCAAACCTGATTTTCCTAATTCACATCTAAGACCTCAATCTCATCCACAGACAGGCTGATTTTTTCTACCACAATTAAGTCACCTTACTGCTAGCTGAGTTGTTCTCAGCCATTCTGTTCAGTTACCAAAGTTTCTGTTCCATTTTAAATATAGACAGAATTAATCAAATAAAACTTCATGATTCTTTTAAAAACTTTTTCCCATTAAGTGACCTGTAGTTCTTTTCCAGGCTTTACAGTATCCATTTTTCTCATCTTTCTCCCCAGTACACAATCCTAGGTTCTTCTGAAACAGTTTGGGAACAGCAGTTCTGGGAACACCAGCCATTCACTTGTTCTCTCCTGCTAAAGAAGTGTTGAAGCTTCTTGAATGAAAGACAGCGAAGTATACTTTATGACAGAAGTAAAATAAGGCACACGGTGTCCCATTGATTTGAGAGGAGAAATCTCTGTAAGATTCTGTGAAAATCCTTTCACTAGGAGCTTAGACGTGAACATTAAAACTTCCTTTGTTGATTGATGGTTTAAGATGACTGACTAGCTCAAACCCAGGACTTCAGTCAAAGCAAATGAGTAGAGGGAGAGTCTTTGTGGAAGACTATAGGATTTCTTTTTACCAGTTGTCCTCACTGACGAAGATTTGGCAACAGATGGGAAATGGTTCCATCTTCCCTTCTGGAAGGTTGCATACCCCTTGGAAATAAAGCCAGAGGCATAAAATGAATAATGCATTCTTAGAGCTGAGGCAGATGGACCCCAAAGGGCTAGCTAGTCTCAAGGGATGTATCTGAAATTGCAGCTTGTGTTGTTATATGGTTTCAAAAAAGGACAATGAAGTGAAATTCCCTAATTTAAGAGCATATTTAGACAGTAGTCTTAATTTATAAATACTGTTTAAATGGGCAGAAGTTTAGCCATGTATGCATCGCCATAGATAATTACACTATTTTAGCAAATTTACCTCTGCTAAGTATAGCAAATCATTTATTAGAAATCTGAAGTGTGTTCCAGTACATCTTTATGGCATGGCTCCTTGGATTTTATTCTAGAATGTGTTACATGTTACTGTCTCTATAGTCAATCTTAATTTCTAGGTGTTATGCTAGTTAATCTGTACAGTGTCCTAAAATGTCTTTCCTGCCCATTGATATTAAAGGAAGATTTTTATGAGCGTCTTCTCTCTCACTTGCATTCTCTTATTCCCTAGTCCTGCATTACTGATTAGTTTTATGCTTTCTGAGTAGTCCACAGAAATCAATAGGACTAATGACGGTGCGTAAAGATAAGCATGTAACTTTTTCAAGAGAAGGGTAAATATATTATGTGAGTCTCTTATCCCAATCATTTTATTCTGTAAACTCTCTTATCTTTCTGTTTGAACATCTTACAGTTAGATATAGAATTCCACATCTTACCTAACCCGGCGCAAAGAACTGCTTTGGTTTTACTGTGTTGTAATATATGAAAAACAATCTCCTTCTCTCCTGCCACAGTGCATTGATAACTATTTTTTTCTTCCCATTCTTATGATCTTTCTCAGCTTTCTTTCCCTCTTGGCTGACTATCTTTTCCCCGTTGACTTACATCTTTCTAAATAGAATTCTTATGCCCCAGCCATCTCATTTCTGGTCATTCTTTCATCTCTCTAGGCTGCTTAGTCTTATACTTTGCCTTCTTTTTTTTTTTTTTATAACATCTTCCAGGAAAGAATCATTTTTACATTTAAGCTTAAACGAATATCAGTCTAAGTTTAGACACCTGTTTTCAGTGCAATATGTCATCTCTTATTCAGGACACCATCTGTGGGACACCATTTTTATATTTTAGAGCTTTTATGGTAATTTTGCCTTTGTGACTTTGAGTATTTCTTAGAGGATCTACCCTACTTGCAGTATTGACTATGTTTGCCACAATCTCAGCAAATCAAGGTTGTTGGTATAATCAGTACTTCATAGACCCTCAGTATCACTTTTTTCTAGATCTTTAAAAACAGAGCTGCTTTCCTCCTTCTCTCCTTAGTACCTCCTTTATTTTACTAAGGACTGAAGTTGGATTTACCAGAGGTTAACTTTTTTTGAAGGTTAGTTACCACATTTTTTTTCTTGGTACATTCCCAATATTTTTAATCTCTTTTTCAAAA
Source organism: Apteryx rowi (assembly GCF_003343035.1). Classification (NCBI taxonomy): domain Eukaryota; kingdom Metazoa; phylum Chordata; class Aves; order Apterygiformes; family Apterygidae; genus Apteryx; species Apteryx rowi. The sequence continues at coordinate 615,585 of NW_020450703.1, read as the reverse complement.
TAAATTTAAATTAATTTGATAAATTCATTACCCAGCTTCTTATTGTCTTTAGAAGCATGCTGCTTGAAGTTAATGATCTGTAGACATTCATATTTCCAAAGTATTTCCCTATTGCCTTTTATTGCTAATTATTTTTATAAGCTCTTCATTAGTTTGATTGCCCAAGTATCTCTCTTCTCGTTCTAAAAAGATTTTTTTTTTTTTGCAAGAAGCACAGCATCTCATCCATTATGAAATCATGTTATTCTTTTTGCTTATTTTATTCTTTCCTTCTCTTTCATTTTATGGTTTATTTTCTTTGTATTCTGATAAAGCTTTTATTTCACCATAAACCCATCAGCTACCATTAATTGAATCTGTACTTTTGTAGTACTTACCTTTATCTTAAAAGCCTGAGTTGATTCTTGGGTTTTGATGCAGGATATTTTCTTCTTTATCAGTCCATTATAGAGAAAAATAGAATTTCACTCCATGCACTTTTTTTAGAGTTATTAGTTTGGTTTATTTTTGCTGTGATGTCTCTAGGAATTCTCTGTTGCCTTATCAAGTGGCTTCTGTTAGCCTGTGCATCAGGACTGGTTCGTTTCTTTGTTTTAAAGGAATTAGCTTGTACCCCTGCATTCTAGGCATCTCTTCCCCAGTGCTTCGTTCCCTTGCCAAGTTCCCTTATTTCCAGTTCTCCCTTTCCTTTCTTGGATGCCAGTTCTTTGGTTAGAGTGCTTGTTTTCTTACTCATACTTACCACCCCAAAATGAAGGAAACCTCTTAATGCATGTGCAACTGTTTGTTACCAGTGAGACATGCAGTGAAGTCCTCTCTCAGATATTTCTAGCACTGATCAGGAAACAGGAATCCAACTGACCCAGAAAACATTACCTCTGACTATTCTAGCATCCTTTAGCTTTCATATTCTGATCGTTAGTAGTAAATATTTCTGCCGTGACAATACATGGCTCCACAAGGATTGGAACTGCACTTTGAGAGTTTTACAAACATGGTTCCATGTATATTTACTCTCGTACTTCACAAATATGATTTTTCTTTGCCCAAAACACAACTTGGGGTTCTTATCAAGTCAGTGTTACTACAGTCAAGTTAAGGTTGAAAGAGGTTTTTCATTAAAGCATTTTATTTCACAGGTACAACAGGCTAAGGGCAAATACAGTGAATTTGCATTAGTATTTTGCTTTGGGTCAGGGTGTGCTTTAGAAGCCACTCTTCTGACCATCCCCATTTACTGCATTTTTGTTCACATCACGGAGCAATGTCAGAGCATATGAACTACATTTCTTTCGGAAGATGTGTCCCTGGAGTATACCTAATGTGCTGTAACATACCTGGACATTCAGTCCACAAGAACAAACTACAGCTAGTCTGAAGTAAAATCCCTGGAACATGCATACTTTGACGTTTGGCTCTCAGAACTGTTTCTCTTCATGCATCCACTCCTGTTACACTGCACAACGTGCTAATGTAACCACTGTCTGTCTTGGTCAGTTCTGTGGCTCAGTTGTTGCACGATATCTGCAGTACCATGGTTTTGAGTCTGAACTCCTACAGACATTGTGAACAGTTATGCAGCTCCATCCCTCCACTCTTTACCCATCTGTTGTATCCATCTATTATGATATTTCAGCATCCTTTCCGTTATTCATAGCACTGTCATTCAGTGCGGCCAAATCTCCTCTGAACTCATTTTGGTATTGTTTGTACTTTATTCAGAGATGCTGAGATAATTCAGCCTTTATTTTTTACATCTTCCAAAAACTGTAACATTTCTTTAATGTTACCAGTGTTAGAAAAATTTTAACAAAGTCAATTTTAAATTCAAAACAACTAATCTCTGGTCTTGGCATTACAAATGTGAAAACTATATTGCCATGTACAAGAACTGTGTTAATATGTATGTTTTGTGTAGCCTAGAAAAAATCAGATTTTCTTCATAAAAAATTAAAGACACTGTTTCCTTAGTTATTTGTATTTGTTATTTGTGAAATAAATACAGAATTTTAGTTTTTGTCTAATTTGCTTTGGTTTGTGCCTTTTGATGTAAAAATAAATACCAAGATGACTAAATATTTCTATGTCCATATATAATTGAATTTCTCTACTTACAGAACTTTAATTAAACTTCTCCTACCTTCAGAATCTGCTGTTCCTCTGAACAGTAGAAATTGTAAATGGAAAATAAAATCAATAGGTCTGAAATACAAAGATACTAGTGAAATAATTTCTATTAGTAGATTTTTAACTATTTAGATTTCAGCGCTTAACTCTGTTTTTATATATTATGGGGGGGGGGGAGGGCCTGAAATGCTAGCATTGAATAATTCACGTGACTTGTAGCTGTTAAGATATTTGTCCATATAGTTTATTTAGTTAAGAGTGAAATATACAACCAAGGAAAACCATCATGCCAGCCCTATAAATGAATCTGTATTTTTGTTAGTTCTGTGTAGACTGCTTAAACTGAAGAATATTCTACCGGCATAGTATGCATTGTATTTGCCGTGTATTTTTGAGAGCTTCACTTAACACATCTAGCTTTTCTAGTGTAAATCCCACTCTAGTGACTTTTGAAAGCTGATTACTTCCTGTATTTTACATAAAATTTTACATCATGCTGGTCGCTGTTCATTAAATGAATAAAAAATGAAAAGCTGAAGTTATGCATCTGAATGAGAGAATGTTGTAGAGGTTATTAGCTGATTTGCTTCAGTTGTTTTTTCTCATTTGATCCATAAAACCAGCTTTCAGTCCCAGTTGAAAACGTGTAAATCTCTATATTTGATCACTAAACTTAGCACATGGCTAGACATTACTTATGTCCTTACCCACATTACGTCATGGTGTAAGAACTAGTGCCATCTCCAAAAATCTTGCAGGCTAGCTGTGTAAACTCAAGGCAACAAAAAGTGCATGAAAAAGTAAAGAAAGACACCACGTTTAGGGGATTAGTCATTGTATCCGTCCTCCCCCAGTTCCCCCCCACCCAACAGCAATTGTTGAAAACTCTTTCCTGAGGGCAGAGTTATAGTGTGCAGGCATGTTAGAAAGTGCCTCTTTAAAAGCAAAATGCAAAAAGTGGGGGGAAGTGGCGGGGAGTAATGTACTATGCACCAGATTAGGAAGAGAGCTTTAGGGAAGTGAGAAGTGAATGGAAAAGAAAACTAAGAAGAGATATACAACACCTGAGAATGTTTTATAATATTCTGTTTAATGGAACTTTATGTGGCTGCTTTATCTTTTAGATGTTGATTCAGTTGAAATGCAGTAGAATTTGGTAAGAAAATTAATTCAGGCTATACAATGAGCTTAAGTAAATTACCTTCAGTTATTTTAAAACTGTGTGCTTGTGTTGCCTGGAACTCCTTAAGTAATGATTTGCTTTTGAAGTGCTGAAGCTTCACTAAGGCAATAAATCAGCTGCTAAAATCACTTCTTTTTGGTGTACCCCAGTGGTTTTAGGCATTACTTTGTGATTTGACATGCTCTTTGACTACTGCTTTTTGGAGAAGGTGAATTTTGTTGGTCGTCTTGAAGTTGTAAAATTCAGTTAAGGGATTTGTAAGGCCTGCATAGTAAGGTTGGTTCAGGGGCTATTGTGTAATTTAAACCAGCAGGGGTGAATAACAGTGTATTAATCAAGAATGAATTATTTGCAGTGAATTACTAATTGAGAGCTTGGCTTTATAAGGTGCTGAGAATTTTCTCCTTAGTAAGGTATTTATGCAGGATTTTGTTCTTAAACCTGTGAGTAATCCCTCTGAAATGATAGGAGGCTACTTGTTTGGCTGGGGCCATTCATCATTTTGCGGGACAAAAAGTTGCCTAAAGAATTGCCTGCCCGAAAGCATAAGTGTTGGATAATGTATAACCAAGTAAGGATCAGACTTTTGCCTGTCAAAAAGTAATTGGCATGGTGGTCCTAAAGCACTTAGGCACGTTTAAAGTACTACCTATCTCTTCTGACGAGGTAGTTGGCATGCACACTTTTTGAATATAATGTGAATTGATCCACCATTCAGGTATTCTGTATTAGAATTTAAGGATCTGAAAATATCAGAGGAAGCATTCTAAGTGCTTTTTATGATATACTAAAGGAAACAAAAGACTTTCTATTAGTTTACATAGAACATATCACAGTGGATTATTAAACTCAAATGGACGTTGTAAGGAATTGCTGTAATGCTAGTAACAACGGTTGTGCTTAGGTATATCTTGAACTGAAGCTGGAATTGTAATGTCTGTCAGTAATTTGATATGGGTCGAAGAAGTCAGTGACAAAAAGCAGAACGTACTGCTCGAACAGAATCCTTGAAATAACAGCAGTAAATAGGCATATTTTACCCCTGGATATATTTTTTATTCTGCTTGTTTGCTTTCAAGTTTTATCCTTGTTGCATTGGATTTATTGTTGTGTTCACTAAGTGCGTAATGTTCTCTTGCACAACAGAACAGTAGAATAGCAAATGAATCAAACAGGATTTTGAAAATCTGCAGATGTTATAACTGCTCAGGCCATGAATTAAATATACATTATAATTGGAAGCTCTCAAAAATCATCCTGGTTAGTGTTAGAGAAACTTAATTTGACAGTAGCTCTACAAGGGAAGTGCTTTATAAGCAACAAGTATTAAAATTCACCAGAAAAGATTAACTGTAGATGTTCTTTGAAAAGCAGCTATCTTTACGTGCTACAGCAAAAGTCTGTGTCATGCAACACGCATTTAGTCGGATGTTACTGAAACACCCACCTGTCTTGTCATCGCAAGGAATGAATGATAATTTTGCATTCCTAAGTGCCAAGCCAAAAGCATTCCTGGTAATGCTCACTAAGCTTAAAGTTTTATGTAGTGCTGGATTTGGCTTGTTATTATAAAAGTGCTTGCCAGAAAACTTGCATTTTGTAGCTTGAACCTTCACATTATCTAGATTAAATACATCAAGACAAGAAATAACCTAATTTAGACATCCTTTAGAGGAAGAATATTACGTGTTAGACTGGAAAATATAAATTTTGGTCATGGAGACTGTATTGCCAGCTATATCTTTACAAAATCACCTGCATCCAAAGTAATTTTTGTTCTAGAAGACTGCTGTAGCACCTTAATTCCTAGATCATGTGAAGACCAACAAAATAAGAGAGATTTGCCTAGTGTTTTTAAACTTGGAGGATACTTGAATTATGCCTTTGTGCCTTTCTCTGAATTGCTAGCTACTGTAGGGTAAAATGAGTAGCAAGAAGCGATTTCACCTGCTTACCTCCTCTGAAATCAGGGAGGCTTTGAGGTGGCCCATGCAGTTAGCTCCACAAGGGCTTGTTCAGTGAGGCATTCTAAATGGCTTCAAATAAGAATAAGCAAAGCATATGAATTACAATTCTTACAAAGTACTATTTTGGAGGTAACCAAACACCATTAAGTGAATACTATAGATGTTTATCTTAATCTGCTTTGACAACAACCCAAAACACTGGCTTGGTTAAGCATGCTTGGGTTTGGGTTTTTGTTTTTGTTTTTTTTTGGGGGGGGGGTTGCTTTTTTTTTTTTTCTCCTGGGCAGCATGGAATGGGATTTTTGGGTGGCTAACCATGGAATGATACTAATGACTTTCTTTTTTCTCTTCACATCCCATTCTTTTCCATACCTTTTGTCCATTTCCTCCCCTTTTTTCCTCTGTTTTGTTTGCTTTATATGATTTTGACACCCTTCCATTCTACAGTGTGACCAAGATCAGTGCATTCAGAGCACTAAATTCGTTTTGCAGGCTGCTGCCACCCCCCTACTACAGAGTGAGCCCAGCATAACTAGCGAAGAGCTACCTTTACCAGGAAAGACTACTATCAGTGGGCCTTGCGCAACCCTGACTCTAGGGCAACCAACACCACCATCTTCCATGCCAAATCTCACATCAGATTCAGGTTTGACAGACATGATACCATTAAAAGAGGAACACGAAGGTCATCAGTTTCTTACTCCTGAAGAAGCTCCATCACCCCCTGGGATGCTGCCAAGTGGAAGTCCTATTACACACAGCCATACAATGCACGTCCTGAGTCTAGCCAGTCAAGATTCATTGCATGAAGACTCAGTACGTGGTCTTGTGAAGCTTAGCTCAGTTTGAACAACTTTTTTGATGACATTGCACCATTTCACAGTGTCTATACAAATCTTTATTCAACAGGAATGACACTGTAAGACTTTGTACCATGCCTATATAATGGAAACTACCGCATAATGGAGTCTATTAAAAACACAAATTATTTTTTCAGTGGAGCTATGGCATTTTTTGACCAGGTTGTTAATGGTTGTGCTTTGATGGTGACTACATTTTATTTTTAAGTAAAACCAGAAGCAGTCAATAATCTTGTTTTTTGAAGGTTGGGTACAGCAAGTTGGAATTCAGCCTGTAGCAAAGACCATTGTACGGTACAAAAGAGAGAGACTCTTGGATGTAAGTGTCATGCTCTGTTTTATGCTCTTGTAATACACACTTGTAAAGGCTTACCACACTTGTGGCCAGAATGATCTGCACTTACATGTTATGCTACTAATATTTGAGATAGAAAATTACCATTCCATTTGTTAATACAAAAAAAAAAAAGACTACAGATATGGATTGCATGCCACGCTACAGTCTGTGTTACAGTGGTGTTGGTATTAAGAGAAAGTGCTGCTTTTTTATTTGTGACTTTCAAAGTGCTGTTTCATTTAAAGACAGTGCAACAAACAAACTAATGGACTATATTATTTTTTCAGTTTATTAAAGTTTATTTTAAATTAATCAGTGGTGCCTAGGAGATGGAGAATTACTGATTTGATCATGTTACATATCATTTAGCCTTCTGTTTAAGTGTTTAGAGTGAGGTATTGTGTTGTGCCATACCACAGATTCTTCCACTCCCTGATGTGATACAATTACCTGTGGACCTCCAATAAAATGACATCCTCTATTTCTTGCACATGTGTACAGTTATCCTTGCACAGTTTTCCTGGGGAAAAAGGGAAAAATCATGATTTGATTACGCGGTTTGTAAAGGGTTTAATTTGAATATGTTTACATAACAAAACCAGAGCTAGGGAGCTCTGATTTTGATTAGTGTTGCTTCAACATCTTTTATGCTTTTGTTTGAGATATTTATTTGTTCCCATAAGAAGCCTGTATTTGGAGACTGTGGAGTTAGCATCTGCTTGCACCTTACTCCTGTGCTTCTTGTCATGTGGCTAAAGAGTGGGGACTTAAGGCTCAAGACAGACAGAGACAGGTTAATGGAGTAAACTGGTATGGTAAATGATACGCTGTAGCTGCACACTGGCCATCATGCTTCATTTGTATTTTCCTCTATTATTTTAAATGTAAGTGTTGATTTCAGAGAATTCTTCTGTGCTTTTATTTGTGTTTAAGTAAAACACAGTGAACAGGTTAAGGAGGTTTGGGGKTTTTTTTTCAGCGATAGCTGAAGAGGACCTTAGTTAAGCTGAGAAAGCTTTAATAAGTGTAATATTGTATTTGCCTTGCTTTTCAGGATGTGTAACCTGGATTCTTCTTTTCTCAGGACAAACTAAGTTCAGTATGTGCTTTATCTGATGTTTCTATTGTGTGGAAGTGTTTAGCAATTAAGAAATGTGACGTTTCTGTATTGTTCACGCATGGTCATTCACTGACATCAAGCTAAAAATCTTTTTATTTCTATTTTTGTTGTTGATAGTGAGGACAATCAGCCTGCAGAAATTCAGCCACCCATGCTATTGAAATATCAGACAAGATACTGGCAAAAAACTACTCCTCTAAGATCTCGTAAGGAACGTGTTTCTATAATTGATGATGCCAGCTTTGACCTAATTCAGTGTATAGAAAATAGCAATACTTTCTTGCCATAACTGCAGTAATGGTCCATAGATGAACGTGTGGCAGACGGGTCTGTCCAGCTGTTGAATCCCCCTCTCAGCTCTTTTCTAATGTTGGGGTGGTCCCAAGTTCTTTCCACCAGCCAAACCCAGGTGACTGATGCTTTCCGCGTTGGCTGGTCTCCCATTAAATCAGCACTTATTTCTGAGTCTGCTTTCTAAGAGTCAGTCATGCTCATCATCTTGATTTTGTCTTTCCCCAATACAGGGATTTTGTCTTTTCCCTGATGATAAAGATCATTATTTTAAGCAAATTATTCTTTTTAAGTCTCCCTGCAATACGTGAGGGGTCTCTTGCTTCCACAGATACCAGCTTTGTGGCAGCATTTGTATATCCTTACCACTAGCAAGTAGTGCAGAAAACTGCACATTAGCTTTATGCACATGATAAAATTAGTGACAGTTTTAAATAGAGCAGAAGGGAGGAGGACAGGATTACGGAGAGGTCTTCATGCTGTTTTCAGTGTGGGCTTTTCACCATCACTTTTAGAACCTTCTGTTTTGTTTGTGACTGAAAAATAAGAAGTACCTAAGAAAATTAAAATAGATGTGCTACTTTAAACAGATGTGCTGGAGTTACATATTTGATCAGGTGACTTTTTTTAGTCATTAAGGTGACGGTCTTTTTTTTTTAAGTGCTGTCTATATTTTTAAGGTTGTCATTTGAGAAAAAAATATTTCAAGTTTGTCTATATAGATATTTATATCACCCATATTTTAAATCTATTTTCCTTCCCATCCCAGTCTTTTTTTAAATGGTGACTTCTCTAACCTCCCTRACACAACTGCCTTGTGAGGACATCTGCTGGAAAATTTTGGAACTAAGTCTATTAATGCCTATGGTTGGGTAGTTGCGGTCTTTGATGAACAGCAGACAGGGATTTAACAGCAGGTTGATTGAAGAGGTGCCTCTAAAAGGATTTTCAGTCCGTTCCCCTCCACCTCCATCACAACTGTCCTCTGTCATGGGAACTTGCTTTGCTGGAARTTGTACATACATCTGGAATGAGTCAGCACTGTGCATCCCCTGCTCTTCAGACTGATTTATTTTGTACTATGGTTACAGAGCATGCACACGAGGCATTCAAAACGATAATCCTAGTCAATACTGCAGAGGTGTTTTTGTGTTTCTTTTCTCTGACAATTAGTATACTGGTATTAAAATTGTTCTTTTTATGTTCATCTGATTTTTAAATGTGGAAGCTAAGTGAAAGTTGATATTTACACAGAAGTGAATATTTAATTTTTGCTTAAAAGTCTAAAATCTTTGTGTAGAAGCTGGTTGGTTTATCTGATAAAAACTATTCTGCTTTGGGTTTTTTTATTAATGATTTTTTTTTCCTTTCTGGGTGTCTATACAGTATAATATTCTATGTAGAGTGAATTCAGTGCTTCATAAAATGTTCTTAAAGGCTTTCTCAAAGACATCTCTACTTTAAAAGGGAATTTTATATTCGTATCAGTTAAACAGTAATGTCTTGTAATAAATGTCAGAAGATTATTGTGGTTTTGTGTATCAGTGCATCCTTTATCAATTTCTAATCTGTTTGTATCAATTGACGATACAGGTAGGTTTATTTGTCCATAAATTGGTTAATGTATTCATTAAAATTAATTTTATAGGTGAAGATAAGCTATTTTGGAGTTGATCCTAGTGGATGAACAGAAGAAGCAAACTCATCTCATAAATCCAAAGAGATAACATGCAGCATGTGTTACAAGGGAGATGACCAGCTTGTGATAGTAGTGGAGAGATTTTGTATCTTTTAAAGTCTATACAATGAGTATAATGGTTTACAGTAAGTAGGTTGGTGTCTAATGTTCAAAATACTAAATGAAGGAGCAACTCTGTAGAACTAACGAAATGGAGCTTCTGCTAGTCTTTTAGTCCCCAAATTTAATACAGTTTGAAGAAGAATTCAGTAATGTGTAGAGAGATCTAATCCTTCCTTTAATTTTCCTCTGTTTTGAGTTATATGAGGGGACTGTCATCATGTATTTATTGATCTCCCCATTCTTATCACCAGTGGTATCCTGATCATGAGCACGGTGTGTTTGGCATCAGACCAGCCTGACTCTTTGTTTTGAAAATCAGTTGCTGCCCAAGCAATTTTGTTTTAAAAAACAAAGCGAAATCAGGTAGCATATTTTAACACACTTCCAAATATTCTTAGGCCCTAAATATGAATGGAATGTGTTTTAGACAGTCACATACAGATTTAGTTCATTTATGCTGGAAACGTCCTAGTTTTTGAGATCTATCTGGGTCAATGCTTCCTGGTTTTGATTATCTGTTTTAGCATCCTACTGCCAAAAGCAATAGTTTAGCCTCCAAAGACATTGCAGTTTGACATCTGGCTGAGTGTACCGCTTTGGCAGCGAAAAGACTGGTGAGATTAAGTGAGCTTTTCAAACCTGTGCAAATCTATACTAATTCCGAGTCAATGCAGCAATTTAGTTCTGTCAGCAGCATGCAAGTGTCTGTTAACATTCAACTATATAATTTGAACAGTCACCCCAAACTGTACGGGGTAGAGGGTGGAACAACTTGAGGAGGTTATAAAGAGAGAAAATAGGAATTTGTTTCTGTGGTAGGTCACAGAAGGCAGGAATAAGAAGATGAAAAGGAGAAGTCTGAGTGAAAGCAGAACAGACAAGATTAGAAGGTGACATGGATGAAGACAGGAATTATCTGTAAACTGTGGAAGAAGATGGAGCAGGCATAAACAAGAAAGTCACAAAGAAGGGGAAAAAAGAGGATTGCTCACTGGTATTCAGATATTTTTGTGAGAAATTTCTTAAAAATAATTATGAAAAAAATTTAAAGAGAACTAAGGTCGGACCTTGAGGCAAAAGAGCTGTAGGAAGATGATGAGAAAAATGTGAGTAGTTCATGTGCCTCCAAGCTCCTTTCCTCCATATCTTTTCCTTCTTTGGTTTTGAAATACATTTGTAAACATAAAAACAGCTGAAATCTTGGTCCCTTTGAAGTTAATGGTAAGCTTAAAACATTGACTATGTCAAAAATTGGTAATTGTTTAGCATTCTGTATTTTCATACCTGGAGTGCTGTTGCACTGGGAAAATGGTGTAGTAGGGTTCTGTGTTTCCTGGTGATTCCTTCATTAAATTTGCTCATTCATAAGGAAAAGTGTTTTTCTAAGTAGTGGTCTAGCCAATTGGGCATAAAGCCTGGAATTCAGTCGGAGTTTCTCTGACTAGCGTGCAAGTAGAAATTAAGACTACAAGCCAGATAAAATTTATGGTTTACAAACCAAATAAATCTGTCTCCTAGAGATGTGTACTTTGCAGTATTTACTGAAGAAAATTCCGTTGGCAGCAAAATGTTAATATTATCCTGATGCCCTTCCCAATTTCAGCTATACTGCCTCTTCTGAAAACTAGGAAAAACAAAACTAGAAAAACAAGGTAAACTCTACCATAATTTAATTCTCCCTAATGCTGAAGTAGTAACTGCTGGAAGTTATCTGTGTTCATTTAGGTGTAGTTATCCGAAAAGACATGAAGGGACCAACTTAAAGTAAGTTGGCAGAGTGATCTGTGATGTGAGAAGACATCTGAGAGCCTTTCTTGGGTTCCTCTCAAAGGAACCTTGCTCCTAGACCACCATATACAATTGAAAAAATTTGGCAGGCTCCAAAGTATCTCACTTTGGTATTGCGCTCCATAGGGTGTCTGTATTAACGTACAGGGATGTGACTGTACTGGGGATTGCCCATAGTGAGGTGGAAGATGAAGTGGAACATTTGGGTTTCATACTTGTTAGGGAATGAACTTTAAAGAATGGTGCAAAATTCAGTGCAGGTAGTGGAACTGTAGCTGACACAGTGTTTGCGTGAAGGATATGAGTAAGTAATTCCTGTTGAGTGTATTTTTGCTAAGCACAAGGTTTGTGGTAGCAAAGGGTGTTAGACTGAGTCTGATGTCCTGTTTCCTGAGTGTCCTGCACTGTCAGCAGAGAGAGCACTAGCACAGCTTGTCATCGGGGAATTTCTTTTCTCTCCATTTAAAAAAAAGGTTGCTTATATTTGAGAGTTTTAATTTAACTTTACGTAAGCATGTGCAGTTATTGCATGGGTTTGCAGGTGAACCACAACTGTGTTGCAATAGACAGCCAAGAGGCTACGGGATCCCTAAGGTGGCCGCCCGCTATGTGCCTTGTCATGGTGTGGCACTCGGCTGTGGTTAGTGCCTGGAATTCTTGGAGGGTGGCGTTCCTGGCAGAAACCACAGCAAGAGCTCATTTCACTGTTAAGTCTCCTTCTAGGTAGGTCACAGAAAATTAAACACATGTTCAGTAGAGCTAACTAACCATCTAAGTTTGTAGCATGCAGAAAATACCTAGGTTTTGTGTTTTTGTTTTTCACCCTAAATTGAAAGGAAAAACAAGGTTCTGAAGAACTTCCACAGCTTCTGAAAACTTTAATTTGAAAAACTTTTTGAAACACAAATAGCAGTTAATCCTTAAATGAATAGTAAGTTTGTGTATTTCATATATAACTTGTTACCTATATGACTCATCATCTCTATTAAAATATTAAATATTTTAATTTTATTAAAATAGTAAAATATTAAAATGATATCCCAAATTCCTACTGTTGTTTTCATATTCACAGTGTCAATCTTTTATTATAGTTACCTTTGAGGAAGAAAACAGGATTAAATGTTTTATTCCGTAATTGCACAAGTAGCAGCTGTTTCTAATATTTTTGTCTTCGTCTGGAGTATTTTTTCTGTAATATCAAAGATTAAAATTTCTCTTCCATTCCTAAATAAATATTCTGTAACACATCATACCTTGTTCTATTAATCTGATAGGATCTGATTAATCTCATAGGACATCTGATAGGATAAGATAGGGATACTAAAAATGGTGGCTACTCTAATTTATACAATTAAATTTTTAATAATAATAATGTTTTTTAATATTTGTGTCACAAGACTTTACTGCACAATAGTAACAGAATTAGTGCACATGGTATGAAAAGACCTCCAGATTCCAGATTTTGATATCAGAGAGGCATAGAAAATTCAGATCTCCCATTTTAGGGTAAATTTTCCCTCCCATTGTCCCATTCCCCACCTCCTTCTCAGAAAATCCCAGGGCAAATGGGCTCAGGGTCCTCCAGTCTGGCATCTGACTCGGTCTTTTCCCCATTAGTCGCTCCACCCCTTTCCACGCTTACCAGGCACCCTGTGCGCATCTTCCATCAGTTCTGTGACTCCTGAGAAACCCTGTGTCTGCAATAAAACAAGCCGGGTTTCTGACTGCTCTTTCCTATGTGGGTTCTCTTGAAATGAATCTTGTTGTTGAGCTCACGTGGAAGCCTTTCTCTGAGGTGAGGGAGGCACACAGTAATGTGAGGAGCATGTCACCTCCCAGTTGCCTGTTCTCATGAAATGCACAGGACTTCCATGTTTTCAAGACTTCAACTCTTTTATCTGATTTGATTGAAATATGTTCTTATATGTGGAATTGAAGACTGAGAGACACACTGGCCATACACTTGCATAGGAAACCAGGCTGAAAAAATTAGTAAGAATTTGTATTTGTAGGCTGACATATGTTATAAGGAAGGTATATAGGGGTGAGGGAGAGTGAGAAGCTGTATCTCCAGACCATTTTGATTAAATGGTCCTGTGACTGAATTTCCTCTGGCATTTGGTCCTGTTGCTCCGGAAACTGGGGGTGCATCCACATTAGTATCTTAATGCATCTTTGGAATGAAACTTCCTGTTTTCTCTGCTTAGCGCTTTGGTTCATATTATGGAGCAGTCTTGTAACATGAAAGCTAGATTTCTTTTAAATAAAACTAAACCGGAAGGTACCTTCCAGGGGCATACCTAATGCATTCCAAATGCTAACGGGACCAGACTGGAGTTAGTCCAAAGTATAAATCCCCAAAACATACAGTATGAACATCAGGTCATCAGCACCAAATATTTTGCTACAGAAATCTACTCCTATTAATGTCACTACTTGTGAAAGTAAAAATAGCCATAGGTAGATTTCATAACCAACTTGTATAGCGAAATACCTCATAGTCTGTCAAAATTAGCTATTGTGAATTCACAGGGCACATTTCTTAAAAAAAAAAAAAAAAAAAAACTTAAAAGAGGAAGGTATTAACGGTGTGCCCAGAAAGCACTTTTGGAATTTGGTCAGATGCAAGACTAATGCATGCAATGCAGGGATGTGCTTTCAGTATCATCGCATACCTCCATGAGACACCCACTCACTGTGACAATGTGTTGTCCAGAAATCTTAGGGTCTGATTTGTTGTACATACCGATTTCATTAGTTTATGAGTTGTAATATCAACTGTTAAAGCTCAAACTGAGCTTTCTGCTGGTTTCTACAGGTAAGACTTTGTTTTCATTTATGCAAATCTATTTGAGGAGATTTAAATAGGTTGTATTATTTTAACTGTGTGTTTTTTTTCTGAACAATGGGAAGCTTCATTGCCCTCCTCTCCTGTCCTATCTACTTAACAGTCAGTTGCTCTGAAAATACAGATCTAAGGCTCTGATCTTACATTCTTGACATAATAATTGGTAACACTGATGCCTGAGGAATGGATTAGTATTTTGAGATTAATGATTGCATTTCTTCTTCCTACATGTTGCCACTGGTTATAATAATGATAGTATCCTGCTGAATTTTACTTTTGTATGTTTCAAGATGTCATTAAAGAGCATAGTGCTGCTTAGAATACATATATAAAATGTCTTAAAGTGATGTGTTTCTTTGACTGTAAGGAAATAACATCAGGTTACATTTGAGAAAATAGAAATCTTGTGCAGTGTTTTGGATTTTATCTAATCTCATTTTATCTAATCTTATCTAATCTAATATCATATCACATTCATACAAACAGTTTGTGGTTACTAGTGTTACATGGGAACATCAAGCCACATAAAGGATTTAAAGAGGAAACCTCAAGGTCTTTAACTTACTGTCTTTTTACCAAGATATACAATGACAAATCATTAGCTCCAGCACAATGGCAGATGCACTGCATATATGTCATGAGGAAAATCATGGGAGAGTGGGGCTGCTGCATGGAGCCCATTACCTGATTCATAATGACTGTGTGCAAATTAAGCATGTGTATAAGCCCCTTAAACTGCAATTTGTGTATCTTATCTTATTCTAGAGGTTAGTTGTTGACCCAGCATGCTGTTTGCATTATCAGTTATCAGTGCTTGAACATCTGCATTAGAGGCGTTTGTATATACTCAGAATCCTGTACCAAAATACACAAATAAGTAATCAGTCCCTAAACACATGAAATTTTCTCCCTTGCTTTTTCTGAAGCTGGCTTTCTCTGATTTCTCTTAGAGAAGAAAAATAGGAAGGCATATCTTTGATACCAAAAGCTATTTTCCTCCCTTCCCCACCCAGAGACACAGCAATACCTGAGACTAATGACTTTCCGTTTGGTCTGGTTTGGTTTGGTTTGGTAGCCTGTGTGATACAAGTTTATTCCCACAATAACATGCAGGCTAGCCATTTCCAAATGCAGTTTTTCATGTTGCTTGTCAGCACAATTCATGCTAACTTGTAATTGAGTCTGACCATCACCCTGAGGTGGATTGATAGGGGTGAGCCAGGTATTGGTTCTTGCTTGCTGATCTACTTTCTCCTACAGAGGTCATACAGTTTAAAGGGTAGTAAGACTAGCAAAAAAGAGAAAGAGCTTTTCAAACAGTTTTCTAGGGTTAGCTACTTCATATAACCGAAATGTTTGAGTACTAACATGCTGTAAAATGATTAATTATTAAGATTAATTTTACAATTTGCAAGTAATTTAGAAATATAACTATATTTGAATCTTTGCTTGAAATCTGAGTTTTGCATGTCTTTAAAGTTCTAATAAGTTCAGATTAGATACTGAATTTCCAGCAGAAAAATATGGCTTAGTGGATGCAATCGCTGCCCAGTGCAGGCAGCCCTGACTGATTAAAGTTTTTTGGTTTTTTGGGTTTTTTACATTTTCAGGAGTACATAAATCACAAATACTGTGTTGATTTAATATCAATCTTGAGTTGTGAGATTGTTTTTTAATTAAATGATGAAAGCCAAATTTTCTGAATAAGACAGAAGTAGATTAAGAGCACACAGTACTATTTTTGAGTATAGCATATCTCTTTTTCTTGAAAAACACAGCTTTTCAGCATTCTGTGTCTATCATATCTGATACTGTACAGCTCAGACTGACGATAAAAATAAATATCCAGGTATGATCTCTCACCAGGGTGCTCCACTGACTTCACAGAGCCAGGCTGTATCCCAAGATAGTATCACAGTATAGATTGGAGGTGCTGCTTCTGTCTATTCTCACAAATTTAGGCAGTATTTTGCTTTCTTTTTTTAGTGGTAAATCCTTTTCTAATAGAAGTGTGAGCGATCACAGTTCTGCCCCAAACAAGAAGCAGGAAATGTTTTCAGGTTTCTTCTCTGTCATCTGAGTTGCATAAATACTTACCTCTATAATTTGTCCCCTGGTTTCTTCCTTCAGGTGGCAGTGACTGATTCTGGATGGTGCACAGCCCTGCCTTGTTTTTCTGATTTCATTGTCAGAGGGTTGTTCTGCTGGGAAGTTTCTTGTTGGGGACTTTTAGGAAGTTAATTGATAGAGATAATGTTCCTCTTTTGATTTCTGATCACAACTCTTTGGAGGGGGAGTCAACTATAAGCGGAGTTTCAGTTCAGTTCTAACTCAGTTCTTGAGTCAGTGGTGTTAAGACTGTGAGGTCTGTAGCTTTCTGCTGGGCCTCAAATATATCTCATCTTTGGGGTAGGGCTTCATAGCTTCCCTCATTTCGCTATCTCTTGTTTATAAATAAACATTTTTTTCTTTTTCTTGCACTCCCTTTTAGGGCTATGATATCCTGGGATCTGAATGCTATTTTTTTCTGGCTTTTGTAGCTCTTCACTAGTTTCCTTAGTGAAAGTAAGAATATATAGGTATAATAAAGATGTGGTTAGATTTATGATTCTGATCAATTGAGTATGCATTTTCTAGTGATGCGTAGACTGAAAAAAACACAGCTTTTTCCCCACAGTTGCATAGGTTTCAAAAAAAAAAAAAAAGGAAAAACAAGATTGTATTTTTTTTGTGACTGAAGTCTGTTTTAAAAACAACCCAAAAACCCCACTCAATTCACATGGGACAAAAGCTGCTAAACATTTCTGGTTTTTTTAAGTAGTTCTCTTTTTCTGACCGCAGCCACCTTTGTTACTTGCACTTAAATGTCAGTTGTCTCTGCTACTCCAGCCAATGTTTGCAATTGCTTCCTAAACTGGAAATACACCAATTTTGTGTATGAGCTAGGCGACGGCAGAATATATTGTCCGTTTCTCTTCACTTGGCRGCCTCGGGCTGTCGATTCCCTGCCCGAGGGGTGCTCCAGGGACTCGGACTCTCTGCGCTTCTCTCGCAGCGGCAGCGTGACGGTCCCACGCAGCTTGGCGGGGCTGTTGCCCGCCTTCTCGCAGGCAGTTGCCCTTTCCTCCGGCCCACCTAGGGCGCTCTCAGTGGCAGCCCTGCTCTCGGCATGCTGCCTGACACTCCTTATAATTTTGCTTTATGCTTTGACCTCCTTTACATGCAAGTCCACGATAGCATGGAGTTTCAACCACATATGTGCAAAGCTGTGTAGCACGTGGCTTTCTTTCCTGCTCTAAGTATGGCATAGAAAAAAGCTTCTTTCAGTGCATTTCTGCAACTCCCCAGTGTTTCTGAGTTTGAACTAGAGCCATTCCTTGAGCTAAACTGAAAGTCTGCCAAAAGCTTCAAGATAGCAGATAATATTTTGTGTAAGTGGTTTGGTGGACGACTCAACCTATAAATGTTTTAGTACCTGTGTCTCTAGAAGGGATGAAGTTAGGTTATCTCTTCTATAATTCAGAGAATACTTAACACGAGGATGAGCAGGCGTACACAAAAAGAAGCACAGTTTACTCAGTATTAGAGCAACTCTGTTCCTTGTAATTTTTTTCTTGCATCACTGGTTCTATGTTCAATAATGAAGTATTTTGCATCTAGGACTAGAAAACAGTGAGAACAGTAGGAATACAACCCTGTTGAATTGTACTGTTACACCAGAGCTTTTAAAACTGTTACTGGTTAGAAAAAAATATGTTTTTGTTTTTGTTTTTTTTTCCAGAATATCTGCTTAGTATAGTGCAGCTGTGTTTAATCATGTGCTAGTTCAGCCTTACAGAAAATCTGATGGTTCTTTTCCTGTGGAAATGTATTGCACATATCCACACTCTAAATGAATACATTACATCTATCACCTCATCTTAAGATGCATGCCATTCTGCCTGTTTAAATGAATGCTTATTTACTGGGATTATAATTAATAATCACTGTATCCTTATAAAGGAAAGTTTCTGGGCAATAATTGTACTCACTTGTGATAATATGGGAAGTTTCTACTGCAATTGTTAGTTTAACTGATTGAAAATCCACTCTGAAGCAGGCCCACACAACACCTGTGCATAGCTATCATCCCTATGTCTTTATGGCCTAAAGACCTTGCATTACAAATGGAAACTTCACTGGGAATTAATATGTTTGTCATTCAAAGAAAAATGATTACTTTTTTCAAGATCTGATATAGACAGCTATGTAGAAGGCACTTCAGGCAAAGGAAGAAGTAACAGACCTCACAGAAAACTCACCTCCGCCATTCCAAATCATTTTTACAACAGTGGAACATTGCAAAACAGCCTGTAGTTCCTCCCAGAGCAGCATTCTTCTTCTTTTGGAGAATATTCTGTGTCCCTGTATTGACAAGCATTTCATCTATAAACACATATTTTGGCAAAATTGTAATAACTCCTGAAGAATGCATGTTCTGTGAAAGTCTTTAGCAAAATGGTTGTTGGGTTGCTAGTATAAAAAGGCTATTTAGTGCATAGGAAAGAGTTTCACAGTCATTCTTATTGCCAAAAAAAAGAACCTGCTTCCAAAAGATAAAATTATATTTGCAGTCAAGGTCTTCTGAAAGGTTCTTTTCCTGTCTGCCTATAATGTTGCAAAATTGGTTAGCAATTGATAGTTTTGCCCATTGTATGCAGTAGGTATTGGACACTGGCGCACAATATTATACAAAGCAGTGCCATCCAGGGACTTGATCAGATRAGGCAAATTCTTTGTCTACGTGCCCACATTAACGAATAGAAAGAAATCCCTTTTCATATGACCTCTCCGTTGCTGTATTTGCAAATGTTTGGATCACAGTTGCTTCATGTCAGTGTTTTACAATAACAAATAAATAGGCTTACATTGATGCCATGTTCAATTCTTAGCATTTAGAATCAATTCTCTGCTGTGATGAGTTAGATGCGTACTGTAAGTGTGAGCTAGATTAGGTTTTGCTAGTAAACAGATTAGGACTCTCTTTCATTTGCTGTTTTCATGCTGCCCTCAGTAAATTGTGGGATTTAAGTTTTGGTTTGTCTTTTATAATTTCCAAGAAAGTGAGAAACTTTTGGCTTTTTTGGGAGATCATCTGGGGTTTGTTTGTTTGTTTGTTTGTTTGTTTGTTTCTGCTTGAAGTCTCAAAATTGGCATCATGTGTGATAATTTAACCCATGTTCTAGGCTCTGGGAAGAGAATGTTTAGCTCACAAGGAAGTGAAACATATTCTGTAAGGGATTTTTTGTTTGTTTTGTTTTGTTTTGTGTTTTGTCTTCCTGTTTTCACTCTGAGAAAACTAAATTAGAGATGTCTGGCCCAGTAAAGAGGTTTAACTGGTATTAATCCTAGAGTAGACTATATTTCACAGGAAGCAAAAAGTATAGATTGAAAATGTTAAACCCCAAGTTAAAGTCAGGAAATTAGGAAGTGTTGCTGAAAGGGAATTTGGGATGCGAGGATGGATTAGATGCTTTCAAGACACACTAATACCTGTTCCTGTCATATGTCAAAGATTTTGCCTATACTGCTTGTAATGAGGGAGACTCCACCACCTCCCCAGGCTCACATCCTCTACAGCTTCCATATCCTCACCATTAGATGAATTTTATTAATGTCTAACCTGAATCTCCCTTGACATAATTCACTCCCATTACTCCTTGCTGCATCCGATGGGGGCATGTTCTTTCCTCTGCCTCAGCAGCTGCTGTTCTCTTTTTTAGGCTAAACGTGCTGTTGGTTCACTCTGTCATCAGAGTACATGTCCCTAACTGCTCTCATTGCTTTTCTCACAGCTCTCCAGCTGTCTTGTAGCATCCTGGAAAGTGCAATGCCTGTGTAAAACAGTTGTAATGCCTGTGAGACTCTAGCTGAGACCCAGTCAGTGCTGAGGGAAGCAGAGGATCGGTTCATGTAACAGAAACCTTCCACTTATCCATTATGTCATTTGCCTTTTTCATAACAACTTGATGTCATGACTCAGGCACAGTTTAATGCACTATAAGCCCTAAATTCTTTACTGAAGAATTGCTGCCAGCCAAGTATACTTGCTTGAGCCATATTCTTGTCTGTTACCATGAGACATTTCGGCTGGTCTGTAAAAAAAGACATAGTGATACTTGTTTAGGGAGGCTTATGAGGCTTGATTAATTCTACTTGGGAAACTCCTTAATGGATTCAGAAGATCTTACTGATTTCATTTCCAATACTTCTAAAGTGCAGTGAAATGAAGAAAAGCTGAACAAGTAATTAGATCTTACTGTATTAACTGAAAGCATAAGGAAGATGATAGAGATTGAGTAACTTTTAGTTGTAAGGGATGCATCGTGACATTTATGTCAGCTCTTCCAAAATTCATAAGGCAACTGGCATGATTCTTTGGAAAGAGACCTCACTGTCGTCTTCATGCAATTGTGGTAAAGTTTCAGTGCAACACGGATCCGCATTCTTTGCTATGATAAGACAGCCAGGCAGAGGATTTCATTTTTCAGACACCCTCAGGATAGCCTATTGGCAATGCAAGGTCTTGCATTAGGCCACGATGCACAGTAGCAGGACAGGTGTTACCTTAGTTCCTCTGCATCAGATACTCTCAGCAAGGCTGCAGTGCCACGTGCGTTGCCTATATCGTCTTGGTGGTTCCTACACGTTGGACGAGGGATACTTCTGGGAGACATTTGTGTGACACTGTCTGACTACTTACCCATTCAGTATCTCATTCAGCTCCTGTCATGAGTGTGATATCTTTATCTCATTCAGAAATGGAGGGCTGTTGGGAGATTGGTGGGGGAGGAGAAGGGGCGAAGGAAGAGAAGGAAGGAAAGGAGGAGTATGTCTGTTATATTTCTACTAGTTCAAACTACCTGTTTGAAGTCTAAATAAGGAGGTTATTTGAATACAGTTCTTCTGCGCTTTAGGATGTGATGTTCAAAAATGATTTGGTTCCATGAAGTCTATTTCATTTTTGCATATGAATTGTACTTGCTCAACAAACTGGGTAAACTGAGCTTACTCTCCAGCAGCTGCTTCCTAATAGCTCCTGACAAAGGATTTTAAAAGTAGTGCTTCCTATATGCTTCTCCCCAGACAACCCCAACAGTAACACTTAATTAATTGCAATATAATACAGAATTTCAAGCCACCTACCAATTATATAGCATTTATGGATTAAAAATGTTCAGTTAGTCCCTGAGACTTCCTTCTCAGTCATGGGGAACAGCAGTGCTCCCCAGCAACGCTCCAGTAAGTGTTGAGTCCGCTTTTTCTGGTGTGTAATGTGCTGGGGCTCAGCGGTCTGAGCTGCCTGCAGCCATCCTTCCTCTGAACGCTCAGACCAACCAGCCAGGTCAGTGCCCCTCTGTTCCCTTCCATAGTGGAAATGCAGCTTGTTTCTCTGTCTGCGATTTATTGCATTTTTTGGTGCATTTATTTATCAGAGAACTTGAATTAAGCAGGATTACTTGTGTGTTTTGTTCAGCGAGAGCCTGTATACGGCCAGAAGGGTGCTACTAATCACTGGCAGATAGCATGTTCTTTATACTGTGGTTGATAAAGTGCTATAAAGGCATCTGAAGGATTTGAAGGGCAGATCTAAGGAGCAGATGAAACCCATGTATGCAAGAACCTTTGGGTACTTCTACTTCCTGCCCTGTTAGGCAACTACAGTTCCATTGGTTCAGTCTTCCAAAATTTTAATTGGCTTGAATTGATGGCTTGATGAGGTAAAACAGTTGCAGAGGAAGAGGGGAGTGTGAAAGATGAGTACAGCCTGGAGCACACGTCAGGCTCTAGTTGGGTTCAGCACTTTGCGGAGAAGTGCTGGAATCCCAGTGAGCAGAGATGAAGGCAAGGGTCCTCTGGAGTGGTGTAAAAATGTCCTTTACTGGGAAAGAACAGAGCTCTGAACCAGCCACTTGGCTGAGGCTACAAGTTACCTGGGAAAGAAATTTATAAAGTAGGAAATACAAAAATTATATTGGCCATGGGTGTGGAAATTTGACACTCAAGCCCTCGCAATCTTTTGGGTTGTGCTTTTTTGTTGAAGATGGAAAAAAGCAAAAACCCTGTCCTGAATACGGTATTACTAAGATGATTTTTGTAAGAGTGAGAACCATTTAAGGTTTGTCTGCACCATAATCTTACGTTAATTAACCTTGATGCTCGGTCAGTAGAGCCAGTCCTCTGGAGTAAGTGTGCCATGTAGACCTGCCCTTAATGACTTAGCCATAGGACTAAGCTCAGTCAGCAAGTTGAATGACCAACTTGCTGCACAATCTCAAGCAAGTTGTTTATTGTCATCATATTTACTGTGCCAGATGCTCTATACACTGGTTAGGTTCATTCTGGGAACTTTCATTGTATTACTGTATGGAGATGCAGTTTCCAGGCAGAAAAGCAATCTAGCTTAATCCTATGTTTCTGCATATGTAAAGTGTGGTTTCTTGCTTCCTCACCCTCCCATCCCCCGGGAGAAGAGTTGTGTTTAGTTAAAAACAAATGTATTACGCTGAAAACAAACACCAATAATCTAGAATATGAGAATTCTGGATTTCAGGTTTATCATGTTCTGCAGTCCCCAAACCCTACAAAATTATCTAGAATTTAGTTTAGAATGAACTAATTGGGTGACTGTCACAAAATGTTGCTTTACTGCATATCTGTGGTTGTACACCTTTTTCTGTGGCCTGGAAACCTGACAGAGATGTCCTGGAGCTGCCATCTGTTGGAGGCTGCTAGGGTATTCTGAAGAAGTATCACCATATGATTTATAAGACCTTTCTTGTGCAATGATCTGTGGATACTTTAGAATCTGCCTTGAACAAACAGGTTCTCACTTTTCAGACGCTTGCTTGAAAGATGCATGTGGAGCGAATGGCTTGGAAGCCAATTTCTGGCAAAAAGTAAAATCCTGGTTACAAGGAGAACAGGAGTTTTAACATGACTGGTTATAAAATCAACTCATCTGGCTACCTATATATGCACATGAGTCTAACTGTGATGCTGCTTTGGGAGATTTACTTCCTTATACTAGCCTCTAATATGCACATGTGTATATCTGTATATATGTCTATGTGTATGTATATCTAAAAAAGACCTTTATAAATAGAGAGACTTTAGATTTCTTATTGGAACTTTTTGTTCCTTTGCAAAAAAGGGGGSGGAGGTTAAAAAGAAAAACTAAAACACTTGTATACTTTCTGTAAACTTAAAAATGTTTGC
This sequence comes from Apteryx rowi, assembly GCF_003343035.1. Classification (NCBI taxonomy): domain Eukaryota; kingdom Metazoa; phylum Chordata; class Aves; order Apterygiformes; family Apterygidae; genus Apteryx; species Apteryx rowi. Next base: position 592,005 of record NW_020450703.1, on the reverse strand, counting down.
AATTATGGGCATTTCAGAGCTTGCAGTGATTTCTCAGTCCCAATGGGGAAAACAAAATTTATTTCTCTTAATTTCTAGCCTCATAGTGCCATTAAATAAAAATCACATATGTATTGGGTAGAAGGAGGAATCAACAATCCTATAGTTGAGCAAAAATAAGGAACAATTTCTCTGGCTGAGTTTTTGTAATTGTTTTTTCAGTAGGTCATTTGAAGATGCTCAAGATTTAGATAAATCCCAGAGGACATGGAGTAATATGTGTTGTACTGTTGATGTGATTAAAGAATACACTGAATTGTAGAATCATCATGGATCAACCATTTTTCACTCAGGCATTTACCATATATATATTTTTATGTGTATGTCTGTGTGTAGATAAACATACATTCTGACATTAATAGTCACAGTAGGTTATAGTCAACAAGGAGAGGAAAATTGCTTCCCTGACTAGCTGAATTATAGTCAGGTATTAAACTGCCTCTGCTCTGGGAGATTTTATTTTGTGCCATCTTATAACGAGAGAAAACTTGACAGTGTTGCATTTAAATTAATGTTTACAAAGTGGCATTATACTTCTTAAGTGGAATGCATTTCCTATGGTTCATTGCTGAAAGTAAGTTTGTGGTAACCTGGGACATGATATGTTAGATGCTATACAAGGATCTAATGGTATCTAAAATATCATAAGAATCAGGTCTAGCGCTTCCAAATTGCAGTCCTCAGACCACCTGCAGTTCTTGGACTTCACGTAGGTAGCCCATAAAAAATGGGCTGATTTTGTTTGCCGCTGTTGTTGCTACATTGCACAAAAAAATCAAAATATATTTTGTGTGTTCCTTTTACTATCTTTGTAAGAAACAAATGACTGTCATTGTCACAAAGATGGTACCTGTCACTAGCAGAAGGGAGAACAGTCGTCATCAGGGTCCAGGAATAGAGCTGAGAACCTCTGGGTGACACTGTCTCAGGTCGACTGCTCCAGGCAATGTTTCCACAGTGTCTCTGAATTTGGTGTAGGGAAGTTGCCAAGTCATGTGATTTTGTACTTAAGTGAAGCCTATTCCTGCCTATATCCAGAATCCATGGGGACAGACTGCAGTCCTCATTCAGAAGATCTTGGTGCAAATCTGCAGCTCTATTGACTTCATTATAAATCTGTCTTTCAGATTGCCAAGAGCTGCATATGGGTTTCAGAGGTGCCAAGATGCTGAAACGCTAAATCATGTGTCTCCTAGCTACGCGTCAGTGGCAGCTTGCTCTCCAAGGTATGAGAGAAGTCCTCTGAGGCATGCTGAGGCCAGCTTTCAGACTGTGAAACTCAGCTTTTGTGGAGTCCTTATTGCTTGTGCCACTGAGCAAAAGAGATGGCTCCTACACTGTGATTATAGGATAAGTGGTACAAGTCCATGTATTGGAGGGAGACTGTGCAAAAGTGACTTCATAATCTGTGCTCCCCGCACTGGTGATCGCTGCAGGCTCTGCTGGCTTGTCAGATATGTTTGGGCCATAGTCCAGTCTCATCGCTGGCGTAGATCAATCATATTCACTAATGTCTGGCAAACCTGAGAGATTGAGAGTCTTGAGAAATGGTGATAAAATTATGTTGTTCTAATGCTAGAATTATCCTTAGCAGATGTGAAATAAGAAAGGGAAGAAAGGCAAATATGCTTCCAGCTTCTCTTTGCAGTCTAGCAGTCTTGCAGTCTTCTGACCATTGCCAGTGTAGAGAGTCAGTTACTAAATACTCATAGCTATGACTCCTTCTCCTCTTCTTTCACCACAGCTGCATAGTTGTCCAAAAATGAAGGTGTTCCTGAGCTGTCTCCGTCCTTGTTATTATCTCCTAAGAGTGTGCAGACCAGTAGGTTTTCTGTGATCTGCATTTCTACACGGTACCTATATCTGTATTGTTAAAATAGTCTTATTTCTGCACATCATCTTTCCTCCTTTCGACCCATGTTTAGAGATGATTGAGATATCTTCAGATTGGCTAAAATTACTACACTTCTGGAGGGTAAGCAATCAACATGTATGTTAATTTTCATTCCATCATTAAAAGTACTGAAACTTGAATGCCAGTTTTCCAGGTTGTAGCTTTAAGTTGTGGCTATTTTGGGGGGGAGAGGTGGGAGGGTGTTTTTGTTTGTTTGTCTTCAGGTGAATCTGTTGTGATACAAAAATGAATTGCAAGGAGAGGAGGGGTTGTGACTTCAGTCAACTGATGGCTGTGCCATAGGTCTGTGACAGACACAAGGGAGCGAGGACCTGCCGTGTCCATTTAGCTTGCAACCGTCCTCCCAATGCCCGAAGGAACAGGAAAGGATTCCGAAAACTCTGTGAGTTTTATTTCTTTCCGGAGCATTGGATTTATAGAAATGGCTTGCTAAAATAAATGTTTATCATTTCTTTCCTAGCAAAAAGTCAAGGAAACAGCAAAGAACTTTTCTAAACTAAGCTCAGATTAGCAAACTATAGGAAAAATTATCTTTTAGTTTTCTCTTTCACTAGCACTGGTATAAAAGTAGAAAGTTTTGATGAAGAGGGTCGTTTTCTTCCCCTAAAAATCAACTAGCAGATCAAATTTGTTCACAAGAAACTGAATTTAATGATTTATTTCTTCTGATTTAATTTCCTGGGAGCAGGAAGGGTAGTATTTGCACTGTCCTAATAAATCGCCTTGACTAATTCAGTCGGGTCTGGTTTCACATGAAAAGGTTCCTGGAGATCTGTTAATTTCACAGAATCACAGAATCACAGAATCGCTGAGGTTGGAAGGGACCTCTGGAGATCATCTAGTCCAAACCCCCCTGCTCAAGCAGGGTCACCTAGAGCACATTGCACAGGATTGCATCCAGGCGTGTTTTGAATATCTCCAGAGAAGGAGACTCCACCACCTCTCTGGGCAACCTGTTCCAGTGCTCTGTCACCCTCACAGTGAAGAAGTTTTTCCTCATGTTCAG
>NW_020450703.1:558498-588439 GCF_003343035.1 Apteryx rowi | reverse complement strand
GTATCAGCCACTCCTCCCAGTTTTGTATCCTCAGCAAACTTGCTGAGTGTGCCCTCTGTCCCTTCATCCAGGTCATTGATGAAGAAGTTGAACAAGACTGGACCCAGTACTGAAATTTATTTACTTATTAATCAGGATACTTTTAATTGGTGTTTTATTTGAAATCTCTCAATATAATTAATAAAATTAACAACTAATAAAATATGAAATATTTTAACAAAATTTTATAAAATTAAGTAATTTAATTAAAATTAATTTTTATAGAATTTTTATAAAATTAATACTAAAATATGAAACCAGAAAAGGTCTTGGAAGTAGAAATAGGTGTTATTGTAAGTTACAAGTTCTTTAGGCTTAATTAAAAATACAGCATAGAGCAATTATCAGGCCACTGATCTGTTTAGGCCTGTTTCATTTGTCTGCAAAGGCCCGAAGGAAAATGCATGATATCCTGCCAGGAGCACTGAAGGAATCATCTCTCCTAGAAAGTGCTGGCCCAAGTTATGAAACCTGATGATTTATAGCTGTTTCACAACATCAGGATGGTGGTGTTTGTTTCTTTTTGTTTAAAAAAAAAAAAATACCTTTGGATATTTTTGTCATTCCCTAAAAATGTCTGATGCTTTTGATTCCAGTTAAGATCTTGGTGTCTGTGATACGTGTGGTAGAGAGTTCTGCTGTCTAATTATTCAATACATGTCCCCTTACCCCCAAATATTTTTTTAAGTTTTTCATTTGCTAACTTTCAATCTCCATACTAAAGTTCTGAGAGGAAGCAAATAGATGTGTTGTTTGTCCAAGGTTTGTGTATGGTACTAGTTCATCGCTGGATATAGGCTCCAATGTAATTTGCTTTTTTGTAAGATGCTTGCAAGTCCAGTTCGTGAACAGCGGTGCTTGCAGATTGTGTACAGGTTCCTCAGCTCTTCTGCCTCAGAAGGAGAGCGCCCGACCCACTGGCTGTCTCCAGAAATATCTTTCTCCAGGACTTGCATCCAGTTAAGTCACCCAAAAAAACAAGTTTTCAGCATCAATCTCAGTTCTTGACATTTGCCCCAGGCAAACCCCATCAAAACTCCTTTTAGGCCACCTTGGCTTTGAAGACAAACCCGGGCTGTGAAACCTCCTTTTGTGCAGCTGCCTGGCAGTGTGAGTAACTGCAGAGCTTTAACTGTCAAAGCCTGCATTTAACGTACATAACCTTCTTCAACAGAGGTTGAGAGAACTAATATTAAGCTCTCCATAAAGCATCTTTCACCATGACAAGGACAGCTTACTTCTCACATGACATTTTCACAGAGCCTGCATGGGAAGCCGCAGTACTAATTGGGACCTGCAGACATTGCAGGAGGAAGTCTGCCTCCCCAGCTGGTGTTCCTGATGGGATCGTTCGGTCAGTCTTGGCAAAAACAGCAGGGAAGAGTGAGCTGGGAGACCAGGTAAACCTTCCCGAGCAGCCTTGGCAATGGGGGGCCCTGGGCACTGTCACCAGCTGTGCTTCACCTGTTTGGTGGTGAGGCTGGGTTTAATGCAGCAGAGAGAGGTCAGCTATGATTCGGGATCCAAAAATTCATCACTTTCTGAAGTAAGATTTAGCTGCTCTTTGTTCGTTCCTTTTTATATCCATTCCAGAGAAGTTCTTATACAGATATTAGTGATAACTGATGAGTTGAAAAGAAGAAAAAATATCTTTATATGTGATACCTGCACTCTTTATAAATGTTCACTTTCAATGTGGATATATTTATCTCAGATAACTGTGTGCCTCTAATGCTATTCCCTCTGTAAGCTAGACACAATTCAGGCCAGATTTGAGCTCAAAAGCCTAATTTTTATTTTATTTACTTTATTTTTTACTTTTTTGGCTATAGCAGAGAGTTTCTCCGTAAAGTTCTGTGGTATTTATTTATCTGCATGCTTAAATTCTAAAGAATTGGGGGATGGACTGGAGGGAGTTCAGACATATGCATGTCTGAGCACAGGAGTCCCAGCTGTGGACTGGAGAGCAAGATAACAGTAGCAGGCTGTCGTCTTTATGGCAGCCAGGAAGAGCACAGACGAGGAAGCAGATGCAAAACAAACCCAAAACCCCAAACCCCTCATCTTTGTGTTCCCTGCAGCTCTGAGCCAGCTGTGTGATAAGCCATTCTCTTCAATTCTTAGTAAGAAAACCATTGCAATTTAAAAAATAACATTTATATGTATTTTAATTACATGCAATGTAATGATTTTAGTTCAGTGCAACTAAAGTAACTGGGAATTTAGAATTATCCACAATTACAAAAAAACAAGTGTAACCAGCTTTACTAATTGCCTCTGAAGTCAGACAGCACATTAATAGCTTCTAGGAAATTTGGAAACTTTTCTATTGAGGAACTGTATTTTAGATTTATTTCTCTTTCATACTTTTTTTTATCAGTAAGCATATTTGTGCAAGAGCAAAATCTTCTTACTCTTTAAGAGCTTGCTCATGTTTGTTCCTGTTTCATATTCTCCAGAGTTTGCCAGTGCTGTTGTTGAGACTGTTTCCTTTTGTAGCTGCTGTCAGCATCCCTGTTCCAGCTGGAACTGGCCCCTGCACCATCCATGGCTCCAGCCGCATGTTCCAGAACTGTTGCTGCAAGCAGGTCAGTTTTATCACAGCTACTGTGTAGTAAACAAATACTTAAGTTTTGCCTTTTTTTAAAAACATGCATAAGGCTCAGTAATTTTTGATTTATGTGATGACTGGGGTTTGCACTTTAAGTCAATAGACATGATTTTTGCTTTGTCCTAGATTTTCATATTGTATTAGTATATATAATATGTAATCAACAGTGCGTTTGTTGAGCAGTCACTATGTTTTGAATAATATTTGCTATGGGCTGTTTCTGTGCTGATCTTAACTGCTGCTTGAGGTTCCAAGTTGAGTGAAATTAAGCTTTGGTGCATTATAAATGCAAAGGGGTTTTTTTTGTTTTTTTTTTAATGCCAGGATAAAAATATCTTCTGGCGCTGGCAGAATGAGGTCTTGTATGTATCTGTACTGCCTTCCAGTAATTGGGTGTGGTAAGGCATACGTGGTAGAGAACTGTGAGTGTTTTAACATGAATGCTTTCTCATGCTGTATTTTCTGCTTCTTGGTATTCCATATGTCCGTAAAGACACCTGCATCTTCTCCTGGTAGCTGTAAGCCTCTCTGGATCTTTGCCTTCTGCACCTGTCAGATGCCAGGATTGACTGGCTTTCTTACGTTCCCTTATGTTTGCTGAGGTCCTCTCAACCCTGCTTTCACACTGCTGACAAAGCCACAAAATATGCCTGCTTACTGACACCAGAGCATGGCAGGGGACAGTCCTTCATACATTTGTAAGTCACAGTGATTTGCCTTTTGACTTCTGGCTCCCTGGTGTTTGTGCAGTGGTGGCAGAAGCCTGTACCTGCTGCCCAAAGCCTGTGCTTCAGCCCTCATGTATTTTTGATCTTAGGCTATACTTCTGGAGACCCCCAGGTGCTCCAGCTGAGGCACTTCCACTCCAGGGAACCTCACTTATGCCCATGTTTTCCCTTTCCTCTCCCCTTGTGCCTTCTTTTAGTGCAATCCTGAAGTGAGCCCTTGCGATGAGAGGAGCAGGAAAGGTTGACAGCCATGACCGACCGCAGTCAGGTCTGGGAGGCTGCTCAGGCTTCCCTCCCAGGCCACTGAGAGATTCGGACAGGCAGGACTCACCTGCAAGTGGTTGCTTGTATGGTTGATATCTCAAAACGATTCTGAGAAGGCAAAAATAGGCTGTCTGAATGTCAGAATTTTTGTAGCTTTTGTGCATGAAGCCAGACACCTTTCTTATCCAGCATTTTTAATGAAAAGGGGGGCATTCTGCTGTCTGCTACACAGATGTCCAGCTGGAGTGACTTCAACATTACTCCAGTGAACCAAATAATGTTGTTCGAACTTCTGGTGAATAAGAGCAGAAGCAAGTGCCCCCAACATGTTCGCAGCAGAGGTGATTGCTTCAGGTTGTGTACCACACTAACAGGGATGTACTACCCTTATTACCCAAGTTAGGTAATTTGAGGTTTGATCAAGTACCTCTGCAGAAGGTGTTCCTTCCTGGTTCTACCATAAAGGTTCCCTAAGCAAAGCACCCAAAAACCAGTGCTCTGAAACAATTTTACTTTTCCCCAGATTGAATCATCTGACCTTTTCTTTATCATTTTCCCATGTGTAAAAGAATAATCTCATGCTCAGTCAGGCGTGCCTGAGGTGTCATTCTTGTTTTTGTGATTATTCCAAACTCCCTTTAAATTTGTATAAAAGACAGGAAAGAAAGTCATACTTCCTTATCTCAAGGTCAAATCCAAAAGCCTGTCTCTGTACCTAGGTGACAAGCTGTAGCCTCTAAGAAGGGTTTGATCGTGCTGTGTACTCTGTCTTCTCAAGTTGTATTGATGTATATTGTATCTCCTCTCTTCGGGGTGCATTTGCAAGAGATATCCATGGATTAACAAAGTAGGATCACTATTACATTCCATTTTTACTTTTCCTCTGAGCCTGGAGTTTTTTCTCCACTTTTAGCTGTCCTATCCTGCTTCAAAAATTTTAACGTCCCTTCAGCCTGCCCACGTGCAACTACTGCCTGCCCAAATGTTAAACTGAATTGGGTAACTACTGCTGCAGTGCCAGCCTGAGCCGTAACAGATTGCAAGCCCACTGTGAAGCAGAATGTCCTTCCGCATGAGGCTGGACAACATTTACTTTCCAGATTGTACGGTTTTTTTAYATGATGATCCCTGTGTTTGATATGAATATATGGGACAGTATATAGTATGATTTGCTGTGTAAAGTTCAGGAGATTAATACACATAGCCCATTACTGTGGCACAGTATTGATTAAATCCTTTCAGGATGGTATAGGGTCTGTGAAGAGCAGCTGGTCTGAACCCTAATTCTAAAACAGACAGTGAGTTATGTCTCCATGTGGCATATTAGTCATTGCAATACCTTTTAATCAGGCTTTTAATCAGCAGGCTTTGACTTTTTTCCTCTCTAAAAAGTGTGAGATCTGAAACCTTTTCCTAAGACCAGATTGTTCCTTCTGCAACAAAAGCTCTGGGAGAGATTTAGGGAAAAAAAAATCTCTGCCAAGATCTTACGCTGCATTCTCTAGCTGGGGTAGGAACTGGCATTTAAGAACAATATCCCTAATGGTGAGGCCAAAACATGGGAGTTTCCAAGAGTTTGTAGAGGCTATGTGCTTCTACATAGGAGTTTCACCCATTTCAGCTCCCCTGGGCTACCGCTGCCCTGAGATGTTTAACAGTTTACAGAGGGATTACTTTGGTCTGAGATGCTGATACAGGACCTGCCACTGTCATGTCTGAGCAGCTTGCATTTGTTCTTGTAATTAGCTCAGGATATGTGCTGGCAGACTGATTGTAGCACACTTCATCTTACCCATGCACAGCCTGTCTGTGGCCCTGTGCTTAGGTGCTAAGTATGTTTGGGCTTTTCTGTCACCTCTCAGCTCCCCTCAAGTCTTGAACAGACCTGTATCTTTACTTCTCTGGCAGCACAGATCATAAAGACCACCTCTGAGAAGATGGTTAGGCACCTCATACCTACTTTGGCAATTTCAATAGGAGTTCAGGCACATAAATAGGTGACAGGTGCTTTATTTCCTTTGTGGGCTTCCTCCAAAGCATCTAATTTAAGGTAATATTGGCAGCGTAGGAGCAGGGAATTGGAGCAGGCCTTCCAAGCCTAAGGCCAATTCCTAATTACTGGATTGACATTCTTCTTCTGACCTCTGCTTCACTCCTTTTGGAGAAGAAAAAGAAGTGAAGTCTTCTGTTCTTGGCCCACCCCAACTGCACTTCCTCCACAGGGCATACCCGCAGACCTTGGCTTATGGATGGACACATAAATTGCACCTTCCTATGGATGGTGCCCACTAAGGATGGCAGGTGTGGGACATATGTGTATGTCGGAGTTTTGATTTCCACCCTTTTTGGGCACTTCATCACTGTGCCCCCGCAAGAGTGACAGGAATTATAAAGCAGTCAGCCACCGGTCCCCTGGCAGGTATTCAAGCTCTGCTTCATACAGCGGTGTTGGCCAGAACTGCTCAGCTCCCTCTTCTACCTTCACCCAGGCTGAATAGAAGTAGAAAGACGCCCCTCAGTTAAAGAGCATTTTAGTTCCTTCATTGGCACTTTGAAATGTTTTCGCATCTCTTCTATCTGTTAATATTGGCAAGCGCTTGTGCTGGCAGGTGCTTGTGTTGCCATCTTTCATGCTTTTATCAAAAGCTATTGGGTAGCTCTGCAAAGCTTCAGCTCCTGCAGCCAAAGGATTAAATGACAACCTCTAGCCTCATTTTTATGGCTGTGGAGGAAATGTGACTATAACAGAATTAAATATAGAAACTAAAAAGAAAAAGAATTAAATGTTTAGTATTGTTAATAATAGTAAAGCCATGTGGTTATACTGCTAGTTATATTATGTGGGACCTGGCCTCTACAAAGCTATGTGCTATGCTGGTTCAGTTCTCTTCGAACAATCCTTAACAGTGGTCACAGAATGCAAATTTTATCCCACAATTTTGCTAGGAGGAAATTCTCCAGGCCGTAACACACCGACCCAAACCGTCATTCAGTTTCGGTTTGGGTATTCGGGCAGAGCTTCTTCTCTTGCCTCTCATGCTGTAGATCTGCTGGTGTGACAGTGGGTACCTAGAAGCTCCCTCTTCGTCAGCCAGGCCGCTCGGATGCTTTCTGAGACAGAGGACGTCCCTTGTTTCAGAGGCCCCTCTGCATCCGTGGCACAGCTTGGCCTCTTGGTTCGAACCTGTGGTTACCGTCTGCCTTTCCCGTGACCCCCTGCCTCCAGGGGGGGACACAGCAGCCAGCCACCACCTCCAAACCAGCAGGGCCACACAGTTCACCAGCAAAGTTAAGCTGTGATTTGTTGTGTTAAAAAGGGAAGAGAGAACAGCTTCATGTCTACGTTATGTCAGCTACAGGGAGCTGTGGTAGCAGGGCTCAGGGAAATCATTTCCAAAGGTTAAAGATTAGTAACAGTATATTACAGGTCAGGGTCCGAATCTGCCTCTTGCACTTTGCTCCTTCTCTGTTCATGGCCGGCTGCCCCGGAGAGAGCTGCTCTCTGCAACAGCCTCTGGGTTTGTTTCCTGAGGAGAGCTGTCTTGTCTAGCCAGATCCAACTTTTTGGCCCTTTTTCAGTGAGGCAACTAAAGGCAAAGAGGTTAAATAGTCACTAAGTCAGGCCAAACAATGAGTCAATACCAGAAGTCAAATTAAAGCTCAGGAGTCCTCAGCTTCTGTCCCTGTTTTCTCTCCTGTTCAAATAGACAGGAAGCTGAGACGGATGCCTGTAAGAGACGCAGTGTGCAAAGGACTGAATAAATACTTGCTTGTGTGCGAGTGAACACCTCATCTGTCTGTGCCTGGTGCTCTGAGAATGAGTTTAATGCAAGTTCCTGCAATGCGTCGCAGAGCCAGATCCCCCCCTGCCCCGCAGCTGCTTTACGCTCCAGGGAGAAGCACGGCGCTGAGGCTGGCGCGGTTGAGTCGGCACCCATCATCTCGAGCACGCAGGGCCGCTACGGCCTTGCCGAGGACCGCCAGAGGGCTCGTACCCGCAGAGGAAGAGAGAGGATTCGCACCCGCAGAAGGCTGGCTGGGCAGCAAGCTGTGACGCTCCTCCAAGCCCCGTGAGCAAGAGTGGGCTGAGAAGCGGGACCCAGGGCACACTGAGACCCCATTTTGCTTCTAAATTTTGAGTGCTCTTGTAAAAGGATGACGAGAAGAAAATGTTTATTACACTATTAACTCAATAGGTGGAAATAGCTCTTCTGAAAGCATTGCTTGTTTTTAATTAGTTTAATAGTATTATGAATCCAGAAGGGTTTGATGCCAGATTTCCATCCAGACTGGAACTTTCACAATCAATCCTCTGGATGAGGGATTTGCTCATGGGAAGACCAATAAACTTTAAAGTGTTGTGAATGGCAATATTTTCTTCATTTTCTTAGTGTCATTTGATATGCAAAGAAAACTCAAAATATTCACTTCTTTATATTTTTAAGATACGGCATATTTAAGTCTAGCGGCATTTCTGAAAGAATAATATGATGCTTGAAATAAATAAACTTAGCTTGCTTGTATTCTTGGTCCTGACTGTATGAGGTGAGGAAAAGGCTATATCTTTATCCCCCTGCCTTTTTTTTCCAAGATGCTTTTGACCATTTCCTGGTTTTGTTTAGTGGAAGCATCCAGTACTGTGACTGAGCTAACAGTCACAGAGGATGTCGTGCTATATTTATGCTTTATGCAATATTTGTGTCAAAAAGCCTCTGTCTAAACAGACCCAGTGTCAGTAAAGATGACCCTGGAACAAATGGTCAGAAGTCCCAGAAAGCTGATCTTTCCCAAAAGTGAGTAATGTGAGGCAAATGGAAAATGTTAGTCTTAAGTAGGTCAGATCCAATTGTGCAAATCTGACTAAAAACATCAATTGCTGGGCATCTAAACCAAATAAAATATTAAACATATTGATTAAGCAAAAATAGAAGAAACTGTTACCATCTTCAGTATGTATGAAACTATTTAAATGCACTGCAGTATGTGAACAATATGTATTGCAATTTCTATCCAAAATTACTTTTATTTCCTTGACTCCAAGCTGGAAATTCCTGTCCCTCTTCACTGTCAATCTCAAGATCAAATTCAGCTGTTTTTCCCGTAACTCAGCTTTTTCTTTCCAGCTGGCCTTCTGTACAACTGATATTTTCAGATCTCCTAGAGTTCTATCTGTAATGTTTTGTCTGTAATATTCACTCTATATAATAACAGCAAAAAAATCACTCTCCAAAACTTTTTAAGGGCATAACAAACACTGAGTATGAAGTCTCAGGAAATCTGAGAATACAGCTAGGGGAGAAAAAGTCAAGAGTAGGAAAATATGTCCTTTTCGAGCACAAAATGTGATCACCAACATACCTTAATTCACAGAAATTCATACCAGCATGGGCATATAATTTTGGAAAGAGTTACAAATGCTTCTTAGGATATTGGGTACAATTATTCTGGTATCTTAAGAATTTCTGTGCCTTCTGTTGGTCTATACCCGCTAATGGAAAAAAGATGCTCAGTTCTTCAGTTGAAGAGGAAATCTAATTCTTAAGGTGTACGCGCAGATTACTTAGCATATCAATAGTCATAAGAACGTATCTGCTTCTAAAAAATGAATATAGTAATTGGAGCCAAACCAGTGGATATAGCGAGCAGTGACGGCTGTGGCAACAATTGTTTCAGAAAAGATATGATGCTTCTTTCACAAATGACACAAAGTGTAGTCTTAATGGCACATTTTCAGGATGCCTGAAGTTTTCTGATGTGTTAGATTTGGGCAGGTAGCACGACAGGGGATTCTGGAAAGCACACAGAGGATCTGACACTCCTTCCAGTTACGATGCATCGTGGTAATAAAGGGAATGATTCTGATTTAGGAACTAGTTTTCAGGAAATGCAATCTCCAGTGAGCAAATTGGGATACCTAGCAGAAAAGTAAGCAAATCAAAGCTGTATGAAATGTTATATGTTACTGCCCATGTGTGGTCCTTCATAACTTGTGTTAAACAGAAGCATTATGGGGACAGCAAAGAAGATTTGCTCTTGGATCCTAGACCAGCATGAAGTGGTTTCACAATTCTTCTAAAGAAACAATAGGAGTTACTTCACCACAGTAGCCCTTACTTTTTCCTGCTTCTTTTGGGGGAACCGGTAAGATGGCCTATTACACAAAGTGCAAAGGAAATAAGGTCCTTGGCTGTTTCAGCAGATGGCAAAAAATAATGCCTCAGACCAAATCCATCTGTACATATCCTCTCCATAGCTTATTTTGCCATCTCTGCAGCAACGTGGTGATAATGGTTAGTTCCTGATCCCTCTGATGATTACCACCCTTAGGCAGACAAGCAGACTAGCCTAAGTTTAGCATGATGATATTGTTCAACAAATAATCCCCCTTGTCTATTTTTTTTTTTGCAAGTAAGCAATACAGTTCTGACAAGTGATGAAGCTGGGAAAGGGAAATGCCTTTTTTGGAGAACCGAGGTGCCTTAACTGCAGGATACCATCCATCTTCTCAGGATGTCACTGAATTTCCTTCTCCGGCTTGTGAAAAAGAAATATTTTATCAGATATCTTGAATTTTGCTCCTGTTTGTATCTAATTATGTAATTTTCTAGTATGGGTCATTCTATGAAGCTTAAATATCTGAAGGTTATAATTGGGAAGCTCTTTGAAGATCTGTTTGAAAATTAATTTGTAATTATGCAAAATATTCAATAAAAATAGTCTGAAACAGATACAAACACAGCAGCTAAGGTTGATCAAATGTATGCAGGCCATTAAGATGAGATTCAAGATCTACTATAGGTTGTAGAGCTGTGTTACTTTATATTCTCACTGCCTCTACTGGCCACAACTTTACTAGCTGCTATGTGATTTTAGAAAAAAAACCCCACATAGACTCTTGCCCAGGAAGCTGTCTTAAATCTATTCCTCCTGATGTAAATCTAATAATAATCTAAATTAAATAAATTCCAATTGTGTATAATGATAATTTCTGCTTCCTCCAAAGTATTTGTGACAGACACCATATAGCAGCTATCAAGGGCCAACTTTTCTACGAGTTCTATGCACCGAGTGCAAAATTTATTTGAAAACATTTTTCTTTAATGACTTCATGAAAGCTGAGCTTATTTTAAAATCTAACTTTAGGTATATTTGGAGAGTTTATACTACACTGAAAAAGTAGTCAGATATTCCACACAAAAAGGCAATTTATATGAAATCAGCTATGGTTTTACTCATGTTTATTGGGCCATTTCCTTCAGCAGGTCTTTTTGCAGAGAGAAGAGTACAAGGCTCTTTGAGCAAGAATATGGGACAGCTGACTTCATGTTTTGCAGACGAAGATCAGCTCTAGAAACCCTAGGAACAACAGACCCGCACGTTAGCATTGCTTCATTATGTATTGCCTTTCAGAGGTAGGTTCTTTCATCTTTCACTGTTTTTCAAGCTCCCTCTGACTTTCTTCTCACACAGTCTTTATTTGTGGTTATTGCATTCGAGTGGAAAGAATAGACTATATTGTCTGATAGTGGCGGAGGAAAGATTTGGCAGAACAATGTGATTCACTCCATGAGACAATTTGGTCAGAAAGTCATAAGAAAAAAAACAAACACACACACACACACACGCACGCACGCACACACACACACAAAACCCCCCCGTGATGCACCCAGAACCAAATACCTAGGGAGGATAAGTAAATAATGAGTAGCAGAGAATCCATTAAATAATTGCTGGCCCACAGGCGTTGGACAATTCAGAAAAGGAAGTTGCCTACTATCCAGAGGAAAGCATGTGACGAAACAGCAGCAGACTAATGACTCTGGAATTCCTGAGCAGATAATTTTGCCTTTCCAGGCTGCAGTGATGAATCACTGAATGTTTTGCTGGGTGTGAGCCTTCAGGTGACGGGGACAATGTCAGCTGGAGTGGAAATGTCCTCCACAAAAGCTTGCTGGCACAGGTCAGGGGTGACACTAAAGCAGAAAGGCAGTGGGCCAGAAGAGTATGCACGCAACAAGGCAGAGCACACAGCTGGGGTTTAATTGGAGCTGTAAGGTTAGGATTAAATAAACATTTGAAAAGACTTAAGAGTGCAGCCCTATTACATGTCTAAGTTGAGATAGGTGCTTTTAATATCTAGCTCAACAAACGATAACTATATGTACTGACTTCAATAGAAAAATAATTCATCCTGGAATAAAATGAAGTCATAAAAACAACAGTGACTAGATAAGAACCCTGAGAGGTTTTTCCCTTATAAAATCTTTGCCACTCTAAAGCACTGATGGTAAGACATTCAGTTTTAGATTGTGAAGATATGTGATCAAATTTAACTCTGTTATAGCACCATCAAAATCAGTGGGGTTACATTAAGGATCGATTCAGTTGTTATGTGATCACAGAGCAGTGTATCCTTCTTAAGACTATGATCCTGGAATAAAATGCCCAGGAAACAGAGTTAACATGCTCCAGCGTTTTTAAAGTGCATGTGAATTTTAGTGATACGAAATAGGTATGTGCATATATGCCTACTTACATATTAGCTCTCCATGACATTTTATGAAATAGCTTATCTTGTAATACTGTAAGTACTTTCACAAGCTATTGAAAACCAAAGAAATAGAGACAAGCTAGCATAGCAAGATACAAATTAATTGTCCCTACATAAATAGTTTTTCTGAATTTGAAGTGAACAGACGTCCCTATGGAGAACGGGGAAGCGTTGCTCCCTAATGGATTTTCGAGCTCTCCATTTCCTGCCAAAACTCATTTGGGTGAAGTGTCTGTAGCGTGCCGCTGAATGAGCACATTCTTTGGATGCATCCCTTTGCTACAGCATGCTGCAATTGCAGGGGTGACCAGCACCTTGTAGGCTTCATTACTCTAAATGAGGGTTCAGCTGTCATGAGTTTCCATGACCTCATTGCTCACAGAAGTTTCTACTGTCTGGGCAGACCCGCTGTGGATGCAGCAGTGCCGGCTCTTGCTGGGGAGACCTGGGTGGGAAAGGCAATGATGGGAAACTACATTAAAACCTGGCAAATCATTGCACCCACTCACTGATATAGGAACTATAAGAACTCAGAAAATACAGGACTTATCCCTCCATACCTACCAGATAGCCACATAGGAGGGTCCACAGACAGCAACAGCATAACTTTGCAGCCTTCTGCAAAACTAGTTGTTTTAAAGGAAAATGAATTTAAATTTTAAAAAAGACTGCTCCATCTGTTGACAGCCAATGCCTACTTGCCCACTGTGTTGACACATGTTCCCAGCAGCGAAAAGAGGTTAATTCATCTGCCTAACAACAGTTCAGACTTGTGGCTTGGTCCAAAGCCTGTCTGTGGTCAGTAAAGGGGTGTGTGTCAGTAACATGATAATTATTTTTTATGATGAAATACTAGAATTAGGTAGTACATTATCCTCTATCTTATGAAATTCTCTTTTAAAACTTTCTTCTTCTGCCCAAGAAAATGTACCATTTACATGTGTTGTCTGTTTCTGTTTTTAAAATTACACAGTGCAGTGTAGCCCCTATATGTGAATCAAGCCTTGTTGAGAATAAAACTTTGTGAGGGTTCCCAGTGTGGAGATAAAAACTGTCCAAGGTATTTTTGGCTATGAAAAGGACGACATAATGCCTAGGTTTTAGGAATCAACATGAGGATCTTGGGGAGAGTGTGGTTTAAGAGTATTTGTGCAGTAACAGTGCCAGTCTACTGGTGAATGGAGTTAATTCAAGAACTCCTTTGCATGCCAGGCTCAAAAGTCTCCATAAATAAACATTTAGTATTTTAGCTCTATTTATGCTATTATGAAAAGTTGAAAAATAAGACAAGAAAAAAACCCTAAAAGAGCAGTTCAAAATTTCCTGAAGTTTGAGAGCATGTAAGTTTTATTTTGTTCTGAACTGCTAGTTAAGTGCTAAAAGAAATTTCCTGTAGTCAAAAATTTGCTCTGCTTTAATAAATTTAAACATGCATGTTCCACAGCTCAGGCAAACCCAAAAGGGTTTGGAACTTGGCAGAAATCTTTCCTAATGAACAATCAGCATTTGTCTCCTAAATAATCTTGCTTTGTTTGAGTCGCATATAAGACAGAAACACATCTGAGTCTTAAAAGCCTCATCAAGAAATCATTACCATAAACTTGAAAACATCCTTTGCACTTGAGAGCAGGGAAAATGGAAGCTATCATGGTGCATGCTGCATTTATCCTCATGTAATTCTGCCTCTCGGAGATGACCCTAGATAGAAAGAGGCTGCCACCCACCCTGGCACCTGTCCTGGCGCTTTCAGTGACAAGAGAGGATCAGAGCAAGTCCCAGACCATAGTCTTTTGTGGGGACAAGTTATCTACCAGAAGTCAAAAGAAGTAGTTGGGAGAGTGGAGTTGACACAGGGCACTTTCTAAAGTAGCTACAGGCACCGGGCTAAATCACTGGCAGTCTTTTGGCCCTTCAAATTTAAATATAATGGCCACCTTTACAATAATTCTCTCCTACATACCAGTTCGCCAGTCCCTGGAAATATGAAGTCCCACAGAAATTTTTTGTAAACATAGCAATCCAATGTTAGCATAGAAGAAAACATAATTCATACTGTGTATTAGCATGTGTTTACTTCACAGACCCGGTTAGTGATTTTCCTAGGTCAGAACCTAGAGCTTTTATTCAACAGGTGGACTCCATCCACCTAAATTTCTTCTCATTATACCCAAACAGGCATGTGGCTTCTCTCCCTCTGGTCCACTGACATCTGCAGCAAAAAGTCTTGCTCTGGCCATTGAGCAGCATCAAATAGTTCATGGGACCAGCTCTAGCCGGGATGCTGCCAGCTTTGACTGATGCCCTGCTGCTGTCTCCTGCGTTCCTGCAAGGTGGGCTGTTCCCTCTTGCCAGCTGGTCTCCTTACAGCAGCACTGGCTGCTGCTCCTCTGCTTGCTGTTCTCACCTGTGGTGCAGAGTCTGGCACGGGGAATCCCAAGGTAAGGCAGGAAACCCCAGACAAAGCCACTAAAGTCACAGCTAGGGCGTCTCGGACTGATTTTTCATTTCCTACACGGAGTCTGCTACCTTGGGTGATGCTTTTCCATGGGTCCTTTTTCCCTGTTTTTTGATTTGTGTGTTACCTCTTGCAATTGGATTTAACCTCTCTAGGTAAGCTGATATTTTAATATTGTTGAACTTTTGCCTATTTGATCAGTAGAGGTGCTGGAATAAGGAGACTCATCCTACAGCTGGCTCTGCCACATACCTCCCGTGTGACCTTGTGATCTGGGCAGCTGGGCTGGGCACTATCATCCTTACTCATGCTGAGGAGCAATTAAAACCCATGAGCAGTCCCACTGCCTGCTGTGGAGTAAGACATGTGAGTGAGTGATCACCAACCTGAGCAAAGATTACAAAATCTTGTGCGTAACTTCTCTGCACCTGAGTTAACTAGTAGGAAACAATATTATTTAACTTCCTTGCTGAGTGCAATAAACTAAAATAGCTTGGGAGCTTGAAAGGTAGGATACAGCAGAAGGGTAGTGAACTGCCAGGATAAGGTTGTTAGGGCTCCTCCTGTGTTGTGATACTCTGCAGCTCTGATAAACTTCTCCCCAAAGCCCAGAGCAGACTTTCTATCGGCTGTGAAAAATTCTGGGTCAAGACCCAGGTATTTCTCTCTGATACTGTGCCACCATGTACTTCATGGCCTCCTGCAGAACTTCTCCCTCCGATCAAGCATCATTAGCACGTTTTTAAAGCTCTTCAATTAATCTTCTTTGAAATATGTTACTAAAAAGCTTGACTGAAATCCATTCAGAACACATCTGTTTCCCACATCAATTACTAGTCTGGCTGATAGGTTTTTTGTTTCTGTTTCTCTTTGGGGAAAAAAAAAAAAAAAGCCATTTTGTCCCTATCCAGATTAGGAAAACAGGTCATATTTAAAAGATGTGGGCTACTGTGTGCTTAACACCCTCCACCCCCAAACAAACCAATCATAAATGCTACTTAAAACAGGTTTAACATATTTAAGAGATTGGGATCAGTCTTTGTCTCTACCCTAGCTAGCTTGCTTTTAAATATGACCTCCTTTCCTCGTCTAGACACATATGCTCTTCGTCTACTGGGACCCCTTTGCTGTAAACCCAGTCTGACAGTTCACTCACTTCCCAGTCTCTCCCAAAGGGCCAGGATGGTTCCAAATGGTTTCCTAGTACTGAAAATACTGTAATTAGCTGCTTCCCCCCTTTTTTCCTCTGTTTAAAATTGGCATTATACATCCTTTCTTCCTATCTTCTGAAATCCCATCTCCCATCCCATCCTGTTTTGTAATATATGTAAAAGGAAACGCTATGCTATAGGAGTATAAGCACATTGTTTAAGACAAAATATTAAGTTTTATAATGAAGAATCAACATTTTTTCCCTTCCTCATTAGGCTAGAACTTATCCTTCCGTTACCCAAAATATGTGTCACCTGCTAGCTTCTTAACAACAACTTGCTTCTCATTTTGCTAAACATTATTTTCCCCTTTTTATTGCTCTACACTGAATATTGTGTATTATGTACACTGAGTATTACTCTCCCCTATAGCTACTTTACGTATTAGAACAGAGATGAAAAACTATCAGTGGAATAGCTTTTGAAAATGTAAATCCAGAAGCAGTATTCACACATTCAAAGGTTTCAGCTAAGAATGAGTTTTTAAAGAGTATTAGGGAACATTTCTTGGCTTATTAGAGATTTGAAGCTGAGACATCCCCAAAATCTGGTAAGCAGAGAAATTTTCTGAAAAAAAATCTGTGCCTATGACAGAGATACCATTGTTCATTTATCATAATTTAATGCTATTATTTTTTAAACTTCTCCAAAAAAGTAAATGCAGCAACTTCTAAAAATTTGCTCTACAAATTTATGAAAGTCATCTTAGTTAAAACCAGTTATGCATCGCTTTTCAGATTTTCACTACTCTATTATGCAGGTCTCAAAGCTCAGATCACCAAAGAAATGACTGAAAGGCTGTTTTAAGTTATTTCATGTGTTAGTTTATCCAAATTAAGCTTTGTAATCCAAATGCGACAATTAGCATTATTTTGTAATTTATTACAAATTTATTCCTTTGTAATTTATTACATATATATAAACTTTATGTGTTTGGAAATAAATGTACAGCAATTCAAACAGCAATTGAATTATCATGGAAGCATAGCTGCTAGTATGTTTTTTAACCCTTCCAGCTTAGGACATTATGTGAAGGACATATGTACACTTTGCTAAATAAAGCAAAGGTCCAAACAGAATATTGCAGTATTCTTGGAAAGAATCAGGTGTTGAATAGACCAGAGAGAAGCTTTTCCAGAGTGCATGTGATCTAGACTGAGTTTTCTGAAGCCATCTCTGAATAATTTAGGATTACAGCTGGTCAAGAACAGGCATTTTCTTCTTCTTTCCTTTTTAGTAAGTTATAAAAATGCTGTAAGTTTTCATTTGAGAACCTGGGGTGTGTTTGTTTCATGGAAAGCACATTTCAAAGAAATAAAAATGTCACTCAGTCAAAAATTCAACACTTTCATTTAAAAACAGACTCAGTGGAAAAATTTGATCAGCCTTGCCTGGAACGCCAAGAATCCTAAAAACCAGGAACTATGTAACTACATTCATGTTGGCGTGACCTGGCCTGATGTCCCATGTTCAGAAGTAACTCTGGGTTTTGGGGGTTAATGACAGTGTTAATGACAGGGGGTTAATGCAGGCACCCAAAGTATGTGACTCACTTTTGAACACAGGCCCTACGTAGTGACCGCCCTGTGTTGGGCTTGCTCTTGAGAAACCCAAAATCACGCTGCTCCAGTCCTCGGGGCTCGGCGGGGTTTCCGTCCTCCCTTCCTGGCGGCAGCATCTGTGAGTCCACCAGGCTGAAGTCTGTCGCTCCCCAAACCCAGCGGCTCCACCCAGTCCAAAAGGATTCAGCCTGTTTACATGCACTAATTACCAAGCTACTCACCCTGTCATAACCACAGAATAAACAACCAGTTCAGTTCCCCTTTCCACTTCATAATAAATTTATTTCTCTTTCAAAAAGCACAGAAAATTGCACGCTAGACAGATCTCATTTATTCCTTCTTTACTGCTCCACATTAAACCTGATTCCATCTCCTCTGCTAAGACTTTTGCCCTGTCACCGTCCCCACTCAGGCAAGGGCTGGCCCAGCTAGTTTTTGCTCTATTCTCCCTGCAATCCCCAAAGCAGGCTAGAGCTATGGGATCTGAATTTAAGCCACTTACAAGGTATTAGGGTACATGAGGATGCGAAGGTTTCATGTATCTTCTTGCAAAACTCAGTGACTACTCCAGATCTTTATTCTGTGCCTTGTCTAAACTCAAGGTTATTCCTGCGCTTTCACTGCCGGGCTCTCACCCTCGTATTGCTCAGCCCAATCTGTGTTTAATTCAAGGACTTCACAAGATCACCACCCAGGCTACTGAGGTTGGTGCTGGTGTTACAGGCTATGTCTATACCAGCAAACGAAGCGTGTGCGGGACTGACTGCAGGCCGGGAGGCCAGCCGGCAGGGCACAGCGCCCGTCCCCGCTGGCAAGCTCGCCTCCGCAACGGTGGGGCCACCTGCGCACTGCCTGCTGGGGACCGTCCCTGTAAGGCCGTAATTCTCAAACTGGGCCCGTGAGGCGTGCAGGAGGGCAGCAGCTGGCACCAGCCACCGCCGAGCCAGGGAACAACCTAATGGTTTACTGGCATAAACAATTTCATTTAATTTACTGGTATAGACAGAGACTGAGGTTTGGAAAAACTCTCTGATCTATGGTGATAAAGGCAATACTGTAGAGGCCTTGATTCTGGGTTTGGGGTTTTTTTTGTTTTTCTTTTTGGTATTAGCACAGATATATTCTGCATTAATTGATGTTCAGAGCAGTAGCAGTTTTCCAGTTCCATGGACTGTGTGGCTTTATGGTACCAGAAATGAGAATTAGTAAGTGGCCCAGAGAGCACTTCTGCTGAAGTTATGGGGAACCCCTGAACTGTTCTGCCATAAAGATTACACAGTAAAATGGTTTTCCTCGTACTTGACCAGTAAGACACCTATTTGATTTAAACAGAAATAAGCTTATGCTGTGACACAGTTTATTAGTGCAGAAAATTTTGTACAGAAGAGGTATTTTAAGAATGGCCAAATTGTAGTCCAGGAGCACAAAGCTGCCATCAACACACAGAAAAGACATTATACTTCCAATTTTTATTTTAAAATGAACTTCAGCCTTTAACATGGTCATGGCAATGCCCCATGCACTTCTGCCACTGGCAACAGGGGAAAAGCCTTGGAGAGCAAAGCACAGCAGCAGCATGTCCTGGTCCTGTGCTGCTGCAAGTTGGCACCGTGTCAGCAGAGAGCTTCTCAGCACACAGGGATTAATTTACTGATGCTTTAAAATAAGACTATGCCCTCTTACTTCCCTTTATTAGCTTAGTGAAAGCCCACAGCAAAATCTGCTGATTTAACTTCTCCGCAGGACAATAACATTCAAATTATTTTGACACTGTGAAACCTGGACTCTGCTAAATAGGTAAGGAAAATAATAAATGCCGTTACTCTGAACTGCCTACTGTCGTTCAGGTCCCAGAAGCCAACCGATATGGATAATAAATACCT
Organism: Apteryx rowi; assembly: GCF_003343035.1. Classification (NCBI taxonomy): domain Eukaryota; kingdom Metazoa; phylum Chordata; class Aves; order Apterygiformes; family Apterygidae; genus Apteryx; species Apteryx rowi. Next base: position 569,135 of record NW_020450703.1, on the reverse strand, counting down.
GGGGTAAATTATTTTGGAAAGATGCTTGAAACAAATAATATTGGTTAATGGGATACCTACAGGAGGCATGTTGTCAGAGGGATGCAGCTGAAAACAGCCTGAAGTGTCTCTTCTCACATCCACTGTAATTAAAGATAATAGAAATCAAGATTTCTCTTCAAACAAAACACCCATAAGAAGGACTTAGCATCTTACAAAAAAAGAAATGAGAGAAAATTATTCCAGAATAGCAAATCCAAGGCTGTAATACAGCCACAGGCTTTTGATGGAGCAGAAAGAGCCAGCAGCGATTGCTGCTGCAGATTTGGCCACAGAGGAGTTTCCAGGAAGCCAGCTGGTGAGGAGGGAATAACGGCATCTACATGGGCTGGAGACACCATGCTGGGATTAAATCAGGAGAGTCTAAATGTTCAGTTAAGGGAGCAGTCCTACTTGTTTAAAGCAAACACGTCTATGTATCTTGTCAGCCACTGTAGGGATAGGATACGTATGAATTGAATTGTCAGGAAAACAGCTCTTAATTCTGAATGAACAACTTTCTTGCAGAAGTTCCTCTCTGCCAGTTCCCCATCCTCTCCCAGATCACACGACTGAGAGCCTGGAGAGTTTAAGGCTATAAATCAGCCGTCCCTGAGAAGTCTGCAATTACGAGTGAGTTCTTGTATAAGGAAGCTTCTAAGCAGCTCCAGCCTGAGAAAAAGCAAATGCTGGTTGCCAGCTGGGGTCAAGCTGAAGCTCAGCAGGATGAGGGTAGGGCCTGGGTTTTCTCTCTGTCACAGTGTGTCACTGACTCGGGGACATTTGTTGCAGTGAGGCCGTGCCTCTCTCCGCACAGGCGCTGGATTGAAAAGGCTGGGGCCTGCGGTCCAGAAAAAGTGCTAGGAAATGCTTCGGTTCACTTGGACTGTGACTGAATGTTCAAGGAAAAGAAGGTATTGGGGTTTGATGTGGAATGAAAGCTTCCAGCTTGCCCTGTGAGTCAAAGAAGGAGCCAGCGAGGAAGTGTGATAGTAGGGCTGGGCATCGGAAAGGCAGGCAAGACGTTAGGTGCATTCACAGTGCTTCACATACAGGGCACTCATCATAACGAGGATCCCCAGGGACTGCCACCATACAAACAGTTATAAAACTATAAAGAGATACCACATGCTAGCACAGCCTTACGTTACACCCCAGCCTCATTCCTCCTCCGCCATAAGGCACTGTCAGGGTTGCTGGAAGAGCTTCACCTGTGAGAAGTGTTAAGGCAGATGCCAACGGTTTAGAAATATTTTTGGTAGTATATCCAGAATTAAATTCACTTTCTGGAAAACTAGTCAGGATGCTTTCAGGGAGGAAAGGAGCATGCACAGTAGTGATAACATTTGCATCCAACTCAATTAATGGAGTAATATTATGGGGCAAATTTCTCATACTAGCTGGGAATTAAGTAACTGAATAAATGCCTTCAGCTGAAGTCCTCCAAAATGCCTTGATAAAAACACAGACAAAGAAATGTAGTGAAGTAATAAATTTGGAACTGGAAGGGGCATGGGCAGGTAGAGAGCTAGCAGTCATATTGTTCCTAATTTGAACCTATTGTTCCTATTGTTTGGACCATGGGGAAAAAAGTGCAAATGCTGCCTATTTATGCTGGAAAATAGAGCTCGGAAATAACACAGAAAATTCATAAAGCAAACTTACAAATATTAGTAGGTTCTGTGGCTCAATGCAGTGTTTAAGGTGTGTTTTTTTTTTAATGTCATATTCCAGTCACATTTCCTCTTTCATTTGTTATCATAACTTCAAAGTAGTCTCCTTTCAATTTAATTCTGGGACAACTTTGTCCGTAACAGCTATATTTTATGCTTGTAAAGAGCTTGGACTGAGTAGCAACGACAAGCAAAAGACAGCAAGCTCCTCTTAAAGGACCCCTTTTAGGTAAAACCATTCTGATAGGCAAACAGAATGACATGATATGATATAAAAACACACACGTGGGGTTCAGGCAAGTTTAAAAAGGTATTTTGTGGTACAGGAGGTCCTTTTTTCAGTAAACTCATGGCAATGGGCTCTAAATTTCATCTGTCAGTTGGATAGTATACTGCTTTTCTATTTTATTTCTTCAGTGACTATTTCTGATGTCAAGAGTAGCTGTGTTCAGTCTTTCTTCGAAAAAAAAAGTAAAACTTAGCATCAAAAAAGTTGGCTTTGTGTGGCTAACCGCAAACGGAACACATGACTGAGTGCTGCATCTGTTATGCCCCCCTCAAGTACAAAAAGTTTGGACAAGCTTATTCTGCAAACTTAAAGGGGAAGTCTTTCTTTACAGAATGCATTTAGAGCTCCTCATTCAAACAAGCTTCAGACTTCACTGCCTACCAAAAAATAAGAAAATTTGTGCTCTGGAAAAGGGAGTTGCAAAATTTACTCACCTCTGTCTGCTCTTTTTACCTCAGTGTGAGGGTCAGATTTCCAGGAAATATTTGCAGGGTTTTTTTTTGGACATCTGCCCTTACAAAACTGATAGGGCTGTTTGAAGAAAAGAGCTGTCAACTAGTTTTGAACATCTTGACACATGCAGAAAGATATGAAGCACTTAAATTCCTAGGGCATCATTTTTATTGTAGCACTGGTAATAAATTAAATGCTTGAGCAGACTTATTGATCTTGCTAGCAATACTGGGTTTTCAAAAGGATTTGAACACCTATTTCTATAATGTGTCTCAGAACTCCCAACTACTAATTTAATACTCCTACTAATGAATTGTCCTGTGCCCTGCAACCAAATAAAAATGCTTTTTTGCAAACCCAGATCTGAGGCAGTGGTTGTAAACAATTTCATAGATACTTAACATTTTCTGACCTGCCCACAGCCGCATAATTCCTCAGCAGCAATGCAAGGTATGCAGCCTACAAAGCATGTTTGGAGCCCAGCATCTAGCCACAGGCATTACTTTTTCTTCCATTGTACAATATTATCTCTATTAGGCTAGTATGTTCTTTATTTGCTATAACTTGCAAGAACAATGCACAAAAAGTAGGATTAAGAGGGACCTCAAGATTCCAAGCTCCATCCTCAAGACAGGAAAAACTATAGAAATGGAGAATATCTAGTGTAGTAGGATGAAATTCATTGAAATTTTTACTTTATCTATTCCCTTTTCTTATGGGAAGGTTTTTCTGTGCTATAAGACAGTCTGTGCATTGGATATCTGACATGGGTTGACATGAAAGAGAAATACATGTGCATTAGAGAGAAGCTTCAGAATTCTTCTTCTGGCTGCAGGCCACTTTAACCCTACCAGAGAAAACACATATGAACACTACCTCCTGTGGAAATTAACGCTACTCTGCATTTGTTTTGGAGCAGTTCTAATTCATCTAGTTCATCTTGAGCTGTGTTTGTTAAAGATGGACTCATGAATCTGCTGATCAAGAATTTCTTTCTATGAAGTCATTTCTTCGATCATTATTTCTAAAGGAAGCAGTGGCTCAAAGCAAGATTTAAGGGGTTAGGGACACTAAAGCCTGGTTCAGACCTGTGGTGATATTACCATATGAATGCCACAATACCCAGTTTCTTTTGTATGGAAACACAGTCAGCTGGAGTCCCTGAAATTCCCCCAACTGCCATGATGAAAACACCAAAAAACGCAGTGAAGTAATAAATCTCTTAGAATTGAAAAGACACAAGCAGTTTGAAAACTCAGAATCATATTACTGCAAAATATGTGTCTGTGTTATGGGAAAAAAAGTGTGAACGCTGCACACTGGAATGCTGGAAAACAAACACTGAACTATGAGTAAAACACATTCAAGATCCATGTTTGTCAGGTCAGTAAAATGATAATTCTTATTTTTATAATGGAGAGCACCCAAGTTATTTTATTTACAGTAAAAATTATACACCCATGACAAACAACATTTATCCACAGGGTTTGTTGCTTTGCATGATCACTATTGCAAGTGCCTCACACTGATTTGATACTTAATGTGCTATTGTTAATTTGGGTGTAAAGGCAATATATAGTGAAGGACCCAAGGTCCGTGTTCAGTGAGCTTCCTGTACCTAATTTCATTAGGCTCCCTTGGAAAACTCCAGCCTGATGCTACACTGGCAAAACTAAATGAGGTCCTCCGCTTCCCTATGTAAAGTCTCAGAAACCAGAGCAAGTGGGCTCCAATCTTTAATCTGGTTCTGTAGCCTTTTATAAAGTTCCTTCTCAACAGGTCAGGTGCTCAGTGAGGATGAATAACTGAAACATCATCCAGAGGTGAAGTAATGCAACAMGCCCTGGGATGGTATCCTGTCCTCCTAGCCATCATACTACGACTACAAATAAGTCTGCAAAGAATAGTTACACCTTCAGTACTCTTAGTAACCTGTGTGTTGGAAGACAATTTAGGTGCAACCCTTAGCTTCTTAAAGTTAGTGTGACTTTGTCACAGAGCCACATGTGCAGTTAGTTGACATACGCAGCAGACCATGCTCCTCTCCTGTTGCTCTGCTTGTTGAGACTGTGGTCCCCAGACACTCCAGCTGGCAGGGGCCTCCCACAGCACAGGAAAAGTTGGAAATAAGCCCCAGGCAGCCAGCACTCCTCATGGACTGAGTCAGTAGTGGTGAGACTCGATAGCTCTAAAGGCAAGTCGCTTTTGCTAAAGCTAGCGAAGAGCAAAACTGAAACAGTGCATTTAGCAGCGGGAAATTGAAATACTTTTTAATATGCTTTTTACTAAACTATATTCATTTTTCAGAAATGCTAAGTTCAAAACCTATTAACATCACAGTCATTGTATCGAAATCTAAATGAATATAAAATGTTACCATAAAATCCAAATGCAAAACATCTAAAGTGTATGGTACATATGCATGCACAAGTATCCTAGGTCAGATATAAGCATATATAATAAATTAACAGTCAGTGTACAGGCCCTGAAAGTCCTTGGTGGTAGTCAGGCCAGAAGGGAAAGTGAAAAGGGAGGACAGTAAGAATGACATTAGTGTTCAATGTTTCAGGAAGTCTATTTAACTCCTTGCAGAAGAAGTCATAATTTTTATTTCATTGCTTTCAAAGCTTGTGCTGGTAAGAAAATAATGCTTACTACTGATTATTCTGCTATTAAAGCAGAAAAAGAATAAAATATAGAATCGGTCAAAACATTTGTTACATTTACAGGGACAAAAGGGAGAAAAGGTGATGTTACACGACACTATTAAGATTATCTGAAGAAAGAATAGTTTATCATGATGAAGAAAACTCATAACTGTTGCAGTCATGGAGCTCACTGATGAAGATCTGCACTGGGTGTTTAAGCTCCCATCGCGTTTTGGAAGTGTGACCAAATTTGCACCAAAACTTGAGCTCTGCAATCAGCTCCGCAGAAATGGAAAAAATTGCTCTTCAAAGCTGGCCTTGTCCAAAAGCATACTGCAACAATGTTTTGCCTCTGGAACACCCACACTTTTTTCTGTGTAGCTTGTTCACATGTTTTCAATGGTCCACAGGTTTTTTTTTTTCCGTTTTTAAAGAGAAAATTAAGTCCAGGGAGTCCAGCATGACTTAAAACTGTTGGCTTCACACCAATGTGTAAAAAACCACCAACAACAAACAAAAAACCCCATCCTCATAGCACTTTTTCCCCAGCATAAAGAAAATAAGAACAGCATTTTCACACACAACACAAAAATAATCCTTAGCTGTGTATTTATCAAAAGTATAACTATGTCAGACCAGAACTTACTTGGGAAAATAACCATATAGCATGCCAGAGTTCAGATAAGTAATAAGGGCATTTGATCACGAGCTCTAAGGACACAAAGCCCTTAAGGCGAAAGCAAATACATGGTAAGCACAGTTTTTCTCAGAATTGCTTATTCAGAGACATATACCTGGGCATGAAAAACTCAGAGGATTTGGGTGCAATTTTTTTCTACAGCAGTTTTTATGCACTAGGGAAATCTGGCCCTAACATCCGATGGTATTTCAAGACTGGCTGGCTTACCAGTCTGATAGTGGTCTTGCATGTCCTTTGGCACCAGGTACAGAGTCAGATTTAAGAGCGTGTCTGTAATCTCTTGAGCATGATTTTACACTGCCATATAAAGTTCTGCCTAAATGAGAGGCTCTAGTACTTTGATGCAAATACTAAATGATCAAAGAGTTTGGGGCTAAAGTCTCCCAATGTATAATAAAGAATCACATTTTTCCTTGGAATATGTTTCATTAAATATATTTTTCATGCAGAATTTGCAAATGATGCCCTATTGTACAGAGAGATGTGCAAACATGATTCACCAGCTGTTCCACTGCTGCTCTGAGCAAGTAACATTAGGTTTCATGCACGTGGTAGCACCTATAGTTTTCTGTCCAATTTGTGGGGGTGAGATGGGAGGAGGTAATATTTTATATTGATCTTTGGCAAATTTCTCAGAAGTACCAAAGAAATAGTGTTAACCCAGCTCCAAAATAGACTTGCCTGGTCAGCCACGGGGAAACCAACTATGACAGCAGAAGAACCTCTGAAGGGAGAGGTATCTATGAGTTTTGCAAATGAAGAACACATGACTATTATTTTTGATTTATTAAGTTATTACTTAAACAATTTGTTTAAAGACTTTGAAAATTTGAGATCTCTGCTCTTTTTTAAAACAAGAGGTGTATCAGGCAGTTAAGGCAATCATGGTGATTAAAAAGTGGCATAAGAAAAATTTGAACTATTTTTGTAATTATTCCCTAGTCACTGTTAGCCTTTCCTGATCAATTAGCAGTGTTGAGTTACACAACTGAATTTACTTTTGTGATTTTTCTTTCATTCTTGAGCTAAAAACATGTAATGTGGAACTGATGTTATTGTATAATTTTTAGCACATATCCCACTTCACATCAATAGCCCTCAACCCTCTCCATCAGAAGAAAACCCCTTAAAATCCCCATGTTTTTCACTTCATAGAATACCTTTGAAAATAAAGAACTAGGACAATACACTCTCAGCATGTCTTCTGAAAAGACTTTGGGATTACAGGTGTTTGATGGACAATTGCAAAGTTGTTGCCACTTATTTCACTGAAGATAATGAAATCATCCCAGATGGTCCCTCCGTGGCTGCAGTAAATTCCTCAGTGTCACTGGTCATTTTTGGGGTCCCCCCTCTGCACCATGCAGGCGATGCCGAGGGCAGAGCCCACTAGCAGGGAGCGCTCAAGGACGCGCCACCCCACCAAGTGCTTGAGGATGGCAGCATAGGAGCCTGCAAGCTCCTTGCAGAAAAGTTCTTTTTGTACCTGTTTTTCAGCTTGAAGGTTTTCTGAATAATCCGATTTTTTTCTTTATTGTTCCCTAGCAAGCTTGGATAAGTCAGCACCTGTAGGAATGCTGACTTTCAGTGATCCTGAAGTTACAGGCAGGCCTTGCCCAGCAGAGAACAGTAGCTGGGGAATGTTCTCCACATCCTCGCCCAGAGTCCAGCTTCAATTAAAAAATTCACAGAGTGCTGTTGACAGGAGCTTTTCATTTAATTAGGCAGCCTTTTCTCTGGAACAGATCACTTCTCACTGCATTCTGCTGAGGCAATTGTTCCTGGAAACTACTGTAGAGAAGTTAACTGCAAAAATACATATTTAGAAAAAAACTATAAAGAGAACACCAAAAAATTGCAACTGACGCACCAAGCAAGGGGTCGTCTTCTCTTGTTGATGGGGTTTTTCTGAGGTGGAGATTTTTAACTACTAAGGCATCCATTGGAGTTTTAGTACAAACTGAATAAAGAGCCAACTGTGTTTGAGAGCTGGTAAGCCACATACAGAGCATGCTACTTCCAGCCTAACAAAATACTTAAGTATGTGAACAATCCAGCCAAAGTCAGTGAGATTTCTTATATGTCTAGAGCTAAAAAAAAAATCTACCCTTAAGTACCTCAGCTTGGTAGCAGAAAATTAACTAATTTCAAAAATTTTGGAAATTTTAGGTGACATTCATTTGCAATTCATCGTTGGTATTTAGCCCTTAGTGCCAAGCAATAATAAAGCTTGCAGCTAAGAAGAAATATGTTTGTTTGGCATCCAAAGTTATTCCTGAGATTCTGAATCTTTGTAGATGCAAGAATTAACAGCAGTTAATTGCAAATAGAATTGGCAAGAACCCATCAAAATAATTTTCCCAGAACATTCTTTCACCCTGAAAGAAATGCTAACATTGCCTTCATCCCCAAATGTGTCAAGCAAGACTTATTTTTAGGAGTAACTCACAGAAGAAGACTGTAAACTGGAGATTTTATGCATATAGAAAGGCCCAACAAATCATGACTTTGTTCCTTATCCCTCAGATGGGCACAGAGGGCTCTGTTAAAGCATACTGGTTGGCAGCTGTAGACTTAAGCTTTTCTGGCAGTTGTTCTGACCACAAGCGAAGAATGACAGWCTCAAGCTTATGCAAAAGCCACAAGTGCATTATAAATCACATATCAAAACAAGGTGAATGCATATAGGGTGCTTCATATACCTATCAGCTGGGAATCCCTAAATAAGACACCACTGGGTCCCTTGGTTCCACACACCTCTGTCATTTTTTATACAGTTAAAAGTTCCTTCAACTACAAATTGGTGTTTCTAGGTGCAGAAAGGTGCTGCAGCCTGCTACCTGTAAGAGCTGGTCCTTACCCCATCTCTGCAGCGGGTCTGGCCAGTTTACAGGGGAGAGAGCCAGGGAGCGACCTTGAGCACAAGATCCCTGAACGTCCACATCACTTAATCGTTAACTACCTGGCTAACTCGGCTTTAAACCATTCCAGCTATCTGTTGGCCAGGCAAATTTGCTGTACAGGGAGCTAGCCCTAGGCAGTGCGGACATGAGGCAGATACTGCTAATTGGCCGCAGGGACAGAAATCAGTTCCAGGCCCTTTTTCCTTTCTAGCAGGGTGGACGTAGCTATACCTCCTTTACATTGTGGTATGTGTACATGTACCTATACCTCTGTCTAAGACCTCTACCCCAAAAGCTGATACTCTGAAGAAGGCATAAATCCAAGCAGACATTAGCAAGTTTTTCTTTTTTTCTTGGAACTCCCCTCTTTTTGGCTCTAACAATGCCAGTGACAAATATATCTGCAGTACACAGCATTTCTTTCCAGCTATGGATAAATCCCTATTTCCTGTGGATTTAGAAAGAAACAGGCTCTTTCATACCCAAGCTTTGAAGCTCCTTTTTCCACCTTTCTTCCTGTGGTTCAATCAGCCTTTTGTAGGGCCCTTCTCCCACGCCATATAGAGATGGAGGAGGGACTGTATCCACCCAACCTGTACCAAGGGCAACCAACATCTTAATCAGTGTGACCGAGTTCAAAATGTGCAATGTTGCAAAGATTTTTAGGAAGAAATTAGGACAGGCTCCATTAACATACAGACAAAGCAGGGCTTCAGAGAGTTTTGCTCAGAAGGGGCTACTAAAATGGATGAAATATGAGTCTAGGAGGGACCACACAGCAAAGCCGACCCTAAATAGAATACCTCACATTAAATGCAGTATCATAAAAGGCCATTCATGGGTCACATACAAAGGTTGCACTTCAGATATTGCTGTTACAAAGAATAAAAAATTGGAACCATCACATGTATTTAATTGAATACTGCAGAAGTTAAAAACTGAAATAATGGGGTTCAAAAACTTCTCAAGTTAATCAGCTCAACTGTTTGAAAAGTAGTGGCTCCTACACAGCTGGATTCCTCTTAAGTCCCCATCCTCACTCTCCACAGAAACTATTATTTCACTTGTCCTACCTAAAAGAAAACCTTTTTTCCAACTTAAAAAAAACCTGTGGATCTATTTTTCGCTTTTGATAAAGTTGTCTCAGTGGGCAATTATACTAATGGCAGAAGAGAGGTTTATAATTTCTATGGACAAGGAAATATGGCTATAAAGAGGTATGTAACTTCACGGCAGCATACCTGCATTTTAGGAATCTCCTTGGCAGTCTTAACAGTTACGCTATTTTTTTTTTTTGCAGAAATTAAACATCCACTGATCCAAATCAAACACTGTATGTATACATACACACAAGATATTGTATTTGCAAATGGTGCACATACCTTGCTTGAGCACTGCAGCTGGGTTTTCCCCTCCCCCCTTGTTTTAGCCTCCCATCGGGAGGAAGAAACCGAGTGGGATCACAGCTATTTTTAATAACATGTTTGTAGAGCGTCTCATGGGACCCGTACGGATCCTGACCAGTTTCCTGGTGTTATTTTGTACCATTAATAACCACCACACAACAAGGCCCGGCTGGAACAGGAGGCTGCAGATGAAGCACATCTCTAACAGCCACGGAGGGAGCTTGGCTGAAGAGAAATTATTTTTTATATTCGATGTGCAGTTGCTCTGAAGCCGCTGTTCACAAGCAGCCGAGAGGTAACGACTCCACACCGACCTGCTCCCCGCGCACGGTGCGAGCGGGGATTTCAAAGTTTTCGGTGGCATGTGGCAGCCGAAGCCAGGGCCGACGACGCCGTGAGGCGGCACCCCGAGCACAGGCGCTACAGCCAGCAGCAACGGGAACGTGAAGGCAAATGCTGGCTAAAAAGGGAAAGAAACGCCGAGGGAAAACGCCGAGGGGGCCGCGCCGGGCCGCCCTGCCCGCCCGCGACCCGGCCGCCGCGGGGC
>NW_020450703.1:553813-557768 GCF_003343035.1 Apteryx rowi | reverse complement strand
GGAGGGGGGGGTGCGACCCCCCCCCCCGGCGCTGTGTGACCGCCTAACCCCGCTTTACGAAATACGGCTGCCAAAGGGGAGGCCGTAAGTGGTGTTTCCGAGCAGCTGATGGAAATCTGCTGGGGTGTCACCCGGCGGATAGGCGTGCTAGGGTTTTTTTTTAATTTTTATTCCCCCCCCCCTTGTGGGAGTCCCAAGTCTGTAGTATGCGACTTGTTAATAACAGGGTCCATTAAAAAAAAAAAAAAATGTAGGAAGTGAAATTGTTTTGCTTCGTTCTTCAACAGTGTCTGCTGTTAATGCAGCCATTAAAATTAGCACATCCTATCTGAAACTGGCCTCTTTCTAAATTAACAATATTTATTTACTATATTAGCCCATGAAAGTGGCTATACTGGCTTGTCTCTGCTTTGTGTAGGTGTGAGTTAACATCCACAAACAAGTATCATCTGTAAGTTGTCTAAATACTGCAGGAGGCTTTCTGGTATTTGAAATAATGCTTTCAAATTCATATGATTCCATAGGCTTGGCCTGTAGTTTAAAAAAATCCTTTTATTCAGATGGGTCTCGTGCATTACACCACTTATTCATACTGGGTTTCTCAATAGTTGAGAAACTTGCGTCTTGAATATGTTGAATCTAATATATAAGTAGTAGTCTCAGTAGCCATTGAAGTAGGTGGTTATTCATGCTCTAGTAACATTTTCAGAAGCACAGAAGAAAGTGGTTTAGGCTTCAAAATCATTTAGGCACTTTAAGAAGTATTAGCATAGTGAAATTTGTGTTCCTGTCTCCTCAAGTTTTAGAATATTGTTAATGGACTCAGTTTTAATATTGGCTGTTTCCACAGAGTTGTGGGGTATGTGTATGAATAATATGTAAACACATTTAACTATTGCAGGTAGTAAGAAAAATTGAATTACATACTAATATGCACATATATAGAAGTAATGCATATTATCTGCTTAACATGTGGAATATGATACTGTTTTTCATCTAGTCTTGAGGATGTGCAGGACTCCGCTTATTCTGTGCCTAATGCATGGAGTCATGTATTCGTACACTTGGAAGCTTGCACTTTGTTTTTCTTGAGATAAACTTTTGGAGTTGTTATGGCCTCAGAATGATGGGTATGCGATTTCTAACTTACTAACCAGAACTTTATTGAAGTTAGATGAGAAAGATGTTAGATGAGAAAGATGCAAGTATTTGGGGTTTTTTTGTTGTTGTGTTGTTTTTTTTTTCTTCTACACTTTGAGTTATGGTAATTAACTTGAAGGCTAACATCAGGAAGTGATAGTCACTGAAGACTTGTGCTTTTTTTTTTCTTTTTTCATTTTGATATATTGATAACTGAGAGCAGAAGCGAACCTTATTTTCTGTAAGGTTCACCCATGAGGTCTGTCATTCTCTGCTAATGCTCCTATTCTGGATTTTAATTGGTTAAACTTCTTGTAATGTCAGCTATAAAAAAGGATTTTTTTAAAAAATTATTATTTTTTTCCTCTCAATGGTGCAAGGGAGCAGCTGTGTTCAGTAAACAGTGTTTAGGAACTCTGCCAGCTAACCAGTCACTATTTCACTTGAAAAGTCAGATTTGTTTTTTAAATTGTAAACAAACTTCCCACCTTCTACTTCCTCTCCTTCCAAAATAGTTTAGTTCTATAAGAAGTACGCAGTGTATTGGAACTGTACATAAAATGTTAACAAGGCAAAACTACAATTAGTCTTCTGGGGTGTGAATTTCTCAAACTTCAGTGGCATTTGAACCTACACACCTGGTAGGGATGGCTGTCAATCAGGTCTGGCCTGCACTGCCCAGGCTGTTAGTGTTTCCTGAATTAATTCCTGTTTTAACTAGAATATATTTTCCAGGGGTGGGAGTGGGGTTTGGTCTAGATTTGCACTCTTTCAGTAATGGAAAATCCAGCCTGTCTCCTTTTTCTTTCTTTTTTTTTTATTAAATCATCAACTCCTTTGCTGTTGACGCTTGTTTTACTTTGAATCTGAATTTGCCTAGCTTCTGTTTCCAGTTTTATTATCCTCTTTTCTGCTAGCTATAAAAACACTTCTATCAGATCATTAGAGTTTTGGGGGGCTGATGGGGAAGACTGGCATTTCTTCCATATCTAGTTTGTAAACTCTGGTCAGTTTGCTCTTAACTCCCACTTTGATAAACTGCATCAGTTCAGCTCCTTGAGTTTTGAGGTGTGACAATATGGTTACAGTTTGCAATCTCCTGGCTCTTCCCTGTACCATTTAAGCTAATGAGATTGCCTATTGAAATAATGCAAAGTTTTTTAAAGGGTAAGACTGCTATTTCTATCAAAGAAGGCCTTTACTAATGCTTTCCTAGAATATTTGTAAACTGGCAAAGGAAGCGGTCTTTCGTTGAAACAAAGCAGGGATGGTTGCAGGACTTAAATCCTGTGAAGGCTGTGGCTCTGTCCAAGCAGTTGCCACTGCTCCTTCTGCCTTGTTCCTACTCCTGGGTTCTCTGAACTTACTAGGAGTTGACTCCAGTGCTTGTCAGGTCTGTCTCTGAGCTACTGTAACTTGCTAAAATAGCAAAAAAAAAAAAAAAAAAAATGCACCCTAGGTGAAAATGGTGGGACAGTTTTCCCCTGTTTAAGGGAGGTAGAGTGGCTGACAGTTTGCTCAGAGCCAACACAAAAGGTCTGACGGGGGAGAACAGTCTTCATGGTGCAGGGTAGAAATATACAGGGAAAACAGGAAAAGGAGAATCTGAGCCTTTTGGTGGCAGTTCTTAGTCTGGCTGGCTGCTTGTGTATCATTACTGTAACTTGGCTGTGGCCTTTCTGTTTCCCTAAAGGCTTGCTCAAGGTCACATGCTACAAAAACGGAGCCATGTTAAAAGGAAGAAAAAAAAAAAAAAAAGTTGGATTGTTTAGGAGATCCCAGCTTCAGATGTTTTGAGGAGTGGTAACTTAACTGAGCCTGAATTCACAGGTAGGCAGTTTGCTGATCCGTGTTTAAGAACAGATGCATCGAGTTGGATACTTTATTTTGGATGCTTCCTTCAGAAACATTGAGCACATTAATTCCTTATTTTTAAGTATGCATAAAAAGAGCAAAAAATGCTGAAGCGTAAAAGTATATAATGATACTTAAGATTTCCAAATGCAGATCAGATTCCCGTTCTTAATTTTTTTTTTTCCCTCCTGCTTCTTGACTTTGGCCTTTCTTCTTTCTCTTCTTTCCTCACTAACGTTTGCAAACTTCACTCATGCAGTTTCTTTTGTTTTTGAGTTTTGTTGAGTAGGGAGAGTTAGAAATGTCAGGAAGTGATATGCTGACTTTTATGTAATGTACTATCTACCTCAGTCTGTTTTTAGAGGCATTTATTATTTAATAATGTAAGCAATTCTTTTTTTTGTTGAGCCTGATGTTTTGCAATTTGTGAAGTCATAATTTCAGAAGAGATAACAAGAGAAGCCAGAAGGTCAAGTGCACGCTGATGGTCAAGACTGGTCTTTGGAACCTGTGCCGCTAGTGTGCAGCAAAGGCTTTAAATTAAAGTTGAAGTTGGAGTTAGAAGCTGATCCTTCAAACTCTGATTCATAGGAGTAGTAGTGGTGAAGTTAGTGACATGACTTTCACAGGTTAGAGATAAGTATTGATCAAGTCCGTGAGATTAGACCCCTGTTGGTATGAATATCAAGGCTTTTTTGTCCCTCTGTAACCTTGGGCACCTGTATCCCAGCATTATGTTCTGTATTGTTTAATGCCCTGTCTATTTTAAGAACTCACTTGTCTGGTTCAGTTTATAGGACTGGGCCCTTTTTCGTGGGAGGAAGTCCTTTGAGGTGAAAGTTCTTAGAACAAATACTTTGTTCTTAAAAGAAGGTATAGCTTTGCAGTATTTTGAATACATGGAGATATATTGTTGTTGTTCAAGGCTCTTTTCTCCATCTTATCACATTAGAATAGCTCT
>NW_020450703.1:435287-553769 GCF_003343035.1 Apteryx rowi | reverse complement strand
AAAAAAAAAAAAAAAAAAAAAATTGTGGTGAGGGAAGACCACGATTTATATATGAAAAATTGGGGCAGGGAGGAGGAAATAACAGCACTGAAGATGTTTAAAGATTACTTTTCTCAGGTGTGTATCCTTCCTATCAGCTTGCTCTTTCCATTCTGTATTGCCCTTACCAGTGCAAGGCTCTCTGAAAGAAGTCTCACTGAAGCGTTCTCAGTTGTGTCATCATGAAACTGTTCGTATGTTTGCCCTGTGAATCGGACAGAATCAATTCTCGCTGTTTTGATTTTCAGCTGGAAAGTGAAGTATCCCTCATATGCTAAGTGTTCCAAAATACCCAAACTTCACGTTGCGCAAGTCTGTTTTCTGTACTGTCATCACTTTGAAAGTCAAAAGTTTTTTCTAGGAAGTCATATCTTAAGATTTGCTAACTGAATATTTTCCTAATATGTTAGTGAGTTGTGATGAAACTTTCCTGTGCTGATCACTTCATAATCTAGTCTGTGTGTTCCACTGTTGGAAAATACAGCAGATCAGGACTTAATACAAAGAATGAGATTGTGATTGGTTTTGATCTGTCACATCCTCTGTCTGTAAGGCCTTTCAATTTAATTGTCTTAATCCTATGAAAAGTTGCTTGTTTTTCAGTTAAAACTAAATGTGAAAATGTTTCCCAGGATTTTTTAATTTTTTTTAAAGTACTGGCGAAGGTGAAAATGCATGGTAATACAAATTTACCCCAAGTCCCTGACCTAGTGATATAGTGAGATGTCAAGATGAGTTAAACAGCACAAGAAGACCTGGCACTGTATCGTTCTATTAAGACACAGGTTTTCTTCTCTCTCTTCTCTCTGTCTGGCTTTACGACCCTTTGAAGCTCTGTGGTAAGTGGGTTACTTTACGTTCCGGCAATTACTGGCACAAGGCCTCTCATTTGAAAGCCTGGTTCTGTGTAACTAAACTCTGTGTTGGGAAGCTGGAGAGGTGATTAGATTCTGTGTGACGTTATGTTATGCTTGGGTAATAATTTCTGTGACTCAGTTTTTCAAAGTTATTTTAAGCACTTGGAGATTGAGTCATCAGAGACTCAGTACCAGAGGTTATTGCTTAAACATGATTCTAGCAGCTAAAGAGAAGGAAGTCTGATATCAGATGTCATAAGTTTCCTCTGTTTTACAGACTCAGTGATTCAAACTTTCATTATGGTAGAATTTCTCCATGTATCAGTATTTCAGCAAGCAATCATTACAGTTAACTGCGGCTTTGTAGTAAAGTTTATTTTGCATCATTCTTTTGATATTTTCCTCTGAATTGTCTTCCTCTTCTAGAACGTCTGATCTTTGTGTCTTAAAATCTCCTTAAATATGAACATGTGTGCATTCTTCTGTCTATAAAGCTTTCTTATTTGATTAGGAACATGTAGCAAATTTCAGAGGCTAAAGCTTATAAAGAGACAAGGGAAAATGATATGAGAGCTTTGCTATTTTATATGTATTGGCTCCCACCTGTATTATATTTACAAGCAATTGCAACATTAATGGTGTTGGAAGCAGTCTATTCTATTGCAAAGCATGCTCCACAATTAGAAGTTCATTAAATTTCACTTTAAACTTTTCTATTGAGGGGCCAAACATCAGGACTTGTTTTTCCTTTTCTTTAATTGTATTCTTGCTTTCTCAGCAATTTATGGTCAAAAAGGTGCTTCCCAGGTAACAAGAAATTTGGAAAACCTGAAATGCTACTGAACAGGAAAAAAGTGTATGCATTTGGGTTACTGGAAAGTCTCTTTTGAGCTCTGAGCTGTACCCCTCTTCCTCTAAAGCAGACCTTCTGTTTGAGCTTTGCATGGCTAAGAAATCTCTGTCAAAAGAAAGCAATTAAGACCAGAATCCTGTAACTGACAGTTCCTCTGTGAGACCCACAGTAAATGAAAAGAGGCCTGAGATGTAACTCTTCTTGTAGGGAGCTGCCTCCACGCACGCTGGTGCAGCTGCTTTGTACTTGAGGGAGGACATTCAGGACATGGCATGGTATGAAGGGCCCAGGAACTGTGCTGGGCACCACTCATAAAAGGGTGCAGTGCCCACAGAAAGCATCCTAGGTACAGTCAAACTAGTGTCTGTGTGTGTGACCAATTTCTTTGTCAATTAAAACTCTTAATTTCTTCTTGTGTTTTAGAGCAGCTCCCCCAAAGCAGTCTAAAGGCAGTGCTTCCATTCTCCGGGCCATACCTCGTAACGGAAACTACTTTACAGGAGGGTTTTCCAGTATGCAAAATCAATGGCTGGAAGGAAGAGGGGGGCTGTAGGAAGATGCTAGGCAATGCAATTTGAGGGAGGTCCCTTGAGAGCCAGAAGCAAAACAGCTGCTTCTGGGGATGGGCAGTGATGCCTGACCTGGGGTTTCTGCAAGTGGGACTTGCCCATGTGAAATCATTCAGTACTGTTTTTGCAAGAAGCAGGACTTGTCTACAACTTGTTAATGGGCATTTTCTTATGACTTATTGTGTTACTGACTTCTGCTCTGACTTGCCATCTGCTCCTTCTTGGCAAAGGAACCCATTGTGTTTTCTTTTGGGTATTCATATGGTCTCTCTATTTATATACAGTAGGTTTTAAACTTGCTTTGCTTTCCCCAGCCTTTTGAGGCTACAATTCTCAACTTTCAGAGCTAAAATAAGTTGTCCTCTTGATTCTAGTTAAATTCAAACAAAGTGCTTGTTCTCCTGGCTGATCCAACTAAATGGCTGATTTTCAAGAAAAACTATAAATTCTCTTAGGATGGCTTTAAATTGGTTCTCTCTTCTGTGTAAGAATGTTTTTCTTTGTCATGATTAGAGGGTGGGTTCCAAAAGAAAGACCACTGATACAAGAGCACTGTATTTATTGTTTCTGCTAGTTCTGATTTAAATTCTGGGATCCATTAAAGAGCTCACAGAACTGATCTTTCTGCTGCGCTAAGAGCTTTAGTGATGGGGCATTTCATTTTGTGCTCGACTTCTTCAGATCTGAGAATTAAGCTTAAATGCTTTATCTCCTCCACTGCAGTAAACAATTCTTTTAAACAATTCTTTTTGTCTTTTCTTTTTGAGGTAAGATGTGAGTATATAGTTGAAAATCTTCATAACATACGATGAAATAATGTGGGTAGTGCATACCTAATTCCAGCACATTTCTATCAGCAGTACGGTCACTTCCTCCCTTAATGGTCCTGTACTTGTTTTCTGAAAGTGATTGATTATGGAATATAAAATAAAGTAGCTTTCTCCCTGTGAATAACTAGACCATATTTCTAGAACTTTGTATATGGGTTTTGAATTGTAATTGTTATATCGGCAGCTCTGTTGTATTCTATGAAGCTTCCAAGTTTTCTAGTAACCTATAAGGAAGTAGCAGTTCCAACTTGCTGCCATGACTTCTTTCATTGTTTCTGTCACCATGAATGTTTCTACTGGAAGGAAAGTTTGGTTGGTGTCCAATTTAAATTCATTCCTGGATAATGGAAGATGGAGATTTGTAAAGGAGGAACTTCAAATATTGCATGACTTTACTAAAGTGTGGTGTGTGGTTCTAGTTCTGTCATTAATGCGTGTTTTGTTTTGTTTTTTTTATACTTAAAGTGGGATAGGGAAATACTGCTGATCTTAGTGCTAATGCACACTGCATTAAATTGCAGGTGACTAATGTTCAATTTAAGTCCTGGCTGTTCTTTGGCTAGATCTAGTAGAGCTTTGTAGCTGCAGTTTGAATAGTTTGTAACTGTACAGGGTCTTGTAACTTGCTGTGCTTTCCACAGAGAAGCTTAAATAGTTGAACATTGCCTGTTTCTGGAGTTGAAGTAACTTAATCTAATGAAATGGTAATATATTTATGCTGGTATAATAATATCCTCACTTGTCATCATAATATAAAAATAAATATAAGAAAAGTTCAATTATTAAGCTTTTGTGAAAGTATTTTTTTCTTTAAAAAAAAGGACTATGAGATCCCAAAACATTAGTGTCCTGATTAGTGTTGGTTACTCAAGAGTTAGTAACAGAGAACTTAGCAGAATTCCAAGCTGAGAATCTAGTTAGCTGCGTTTTAAATTCTTTCCTTGATGTATTCAGTTAGCATGTTACTGAGCACTTGTTTTCTAATGAGTTTTATCAGTGTTTGGGGCTTCAATGTAGTAAGACTATTCCCTTCTGTATTTCACAGGTCAAGCTTTATTTGAAATAGCATTATTTTAACATGCAGGTTGTCTGCTTTACTAGTTCTTTGTTCACTTCTAGAATGCCTTTTGCAGCTGGTACATTGAAATGTTTGCCAAATTAAATGTACGGGCTGGCACCTCTAATAGTGTCCTCAGCCTGAAAAGGCTTCAAGATCCTTAGATAACCTTAACCAAAGTCTGTCTCTCCAATTATTGGAATAATTACTGTTCTATAATCTCCTCTCTCATACAGGAAACACTATTGTGTAACTACAGACTGCTTTAATGAGTAGGTCACAACATGGCAATTTTTCTGGATGAACGCTGTAGATGTTGTCTGAAACCTTTACCTCTTACTTGCTTCACTGTCTTTGGGGACAGAACTGTGGAGATCTAATACTGGCTGATTGTTCTAAAGTTTGTGGGGCAGATACCAGGGGAGGCAGTGCAGCAGACTTCTGCAATATGCAGTGAATGTTGGTTGAGTAAACAGTAGAGACAAATTTGTCAACTTGCATTACTCCACAGATTCAGATTAATGCAGGGATCCACCAGTTACAGCTGGTGGGGGGGGCTTGGAGTAATGGTTTCTGAATAATGTGATCTTAATGCAAAGGTGGAGTGACCTACTTGACTAGACTTTGGTTTCCTTTTTGGGAGGGGCAGTGTTCTAATAATGCTGTTCAACACAAAAAATAAATTGCTTTGGGGAAAAAATATAGCATTAAAGGGAGATTTTTATTAAACAAGTCGGTTTTAGTTTTTAATTGTTTAATGCAGGTCCAATTGGAAGGGACAGTTCAGTTTCTTCAGACTCTAGTCAAGTAGGTTTTTTTCCCCTAGGCAGATATTGTTGAGCACATACACAAAAACAGTGATGATGCTTAGCAGTGTATAAACATTATAAACTTTCTCCATTCAGTCCATGTTAGTTAAAAAGACAAGCAATGAATCTTTATCACTGTAACTGGCAGCTTGCAAAACTATGTATAATCTCTTGAATTCCTAAATTAGAGCTCTCTAGGAGCATAGAGACAATGCCCCTAGTGTCCTGTTTTGCTTCCATCTTCACTTTGTTTGCTTCTTGCCTCTTGGGAATGTCTGTAAAAAGAACATGTGACTGGGTTTAGAGATTTTTTTCAACTGTAGGCAAGACAGAAGGTAGCTACCTTTCTAGGTCGAGGGACAAAGGCACTGTAAGAGCTGTTTAATATTTCAGCATAGACCATACAAATATACACTTAGTCTAAGCAGTCTGATACAGTTGTGATAGCTGGACTAAAATGAAGAAGCTTTTTTTTAAATCATATTGCAGCTGCTTTAGTGAAAAACTGTTCTGTCTCAAAGGAGTACTTACTGGCTTATAGGTGAGCTTGGGTTTCAGAATAAATGAAGGGGGGGGGGGGAGAATAACATACACACAAGTTATGGACACTGTCAGAAGAAAGGTAGTGTACTCAGTGAATAGTACTCTGGAGGGGAGTTCCTACCTATGCTTCTAAAGCCCTTTTGCTTCCTGTGTGTGTGGTGGGTTTTTTTGTTTTGTTTTGTTTTTTTTTAGCTCTGTGGATACCAGCTTTTTAATTCTTAAACTTCTCTCTGTTCCCTTAGTATGAACACTGGGACTTAGTGCATATATTTGGCCTGCTGAGAGTTTGTCTGAAAGATGCATTGATTAAAGCATGGAGACTTAAGTATTGTTCTGGCTGTTTATTATGGCGAAATGAAACAATGGTTAAACTGTCATTGAAAGACTTGTCTATGTTACATAAATTTCTGTAGCTTCACTGACGCAGTGAAAAAAGGGTTTTAATGCTGACTTTTCAGCTGATACTAAGTTAAATTTTGCAGTTCTAAGTAGTAGTCAGCTACTTCAGAAACTACTAGATGATAATTATAGAACAAAATGCTGTAAAAGATCAAAGACTATAGAACAGAAAATGCAAAAAACATCTCAAGATTAATCTGAGATAATGCAAAACTTCCTGTGCAACAAGATAAATGAATAAATACTTACAATTGCTGTGATTGTGGAATTGGAGAAACTCTCAGAATTTAGTAGATGGCTTGGCTTTTCATGGGAATTTTTCATTTCAACTGTTTGTGTATTTCTGTAACAAAGGTGTTCAACACTCACCAAAAGATTTTCAGAATAGGCAAAATCATGCTGAATGACAGTGGAGTTATTTAGGAGTGAGAAATTATGGCAGGTTTAGAAGTTGTTTTTGGTGTTCATTCTCTCAGCACAGCCTGACTTAAATACGTGCCTAGCTGAACTGGTGTTTTAGCTCTGATGTTCTTTTGCCCTTAGCCCCATCTGTATGGGAACCTACCTGCCTCTTATAGGTGATAGGAAAATAGAGTATTTGTGGTCTTTTTGCAATTTTGATGTGAGAAATTCTAGACAAAGATGAGAAGTGATTAGGGGAGAAGGGAACCAGTCTATTGGGTCTTCTGCTTCCTCTCCTTTGGTGCTTTGCTGCTTGTTTAGAGAATGTAATAAAAAATTCATAGTCAAGAATGAATTAAAATAGTTAAGGAAGACAGAAATGTACCTTACAGTTCTGTGCATCCAGATGTAACCAACAGTGCTTGTCAGTGTTTCATGGGTAACTGATTTCAAAAGTTCATGTTCACTAGATGTAGTGGAGAATACCTGTATTAAATGATGCAGCTATTGTAGCAAAACTTTATGAAGTTATCTTTGTCTCTGTGTCTATCCCCTGTTTATTTGTAGCCAAAATGTTACAAGAGTTATCTGGTTTGACCAGAAACCCTTCATTACTCCTTCCAGCTACAAGCTTAAGCTGATGTCCTAGAAAAATTCAGAAGTCTGCTCACTATCAAGGCCCTATGAAATTTTAGGAGCTTATTGTGAATAAGTGTCCTAGCTCAAAAAAAGACACTGGTGCTAACAATTGAATTCTCTCTCTTTTAAAGACACTATTTACAACCAGGCTTCCCAAATTATGGTTTCTGCCTATCTAGTGGGATGCAGATTTCTTAGAAAGACCCATCTGCCCCATTTCCTTTCCACAAAAGAAATGTGGAATTGGGTCCCATTTTGTGTGCCTGGGAACTGCTGTCTCCAACTGTATGGGAGAGTAGGACCTGAAACTGGAGACCGAGTACGAACCTGGAAGCTGTTGCCATCTTTGCTGCTGTGATACAACAGTTGTCTTTCTGAGACAGTGCCACCAAGCAAATGAAACATGTGAATCCCTGTCCCTTGAAAAGAGACCTGCTGTATGGCTCAAGCTCTGAATCACTTGTGAACTACTAAAAAGAAGCCTTGCATTTATTATAGAAACTTAACACTTTGAGCCTTCTACAGATGCTTCCTTTGAATTTATATTATCTGTCACTGCCAGCTGTCCTAGAGGAACAGCCATCTTGTGGTATAAGTTTCCTAAACTTTAACAGATGGCTGAAACAGATGAGTCTATGGCATAACGAATGAACTCTCCTTCTAATAGAGTAAAATTGAATCACATAGGGAAAGTGTTTTCAAGGACATGTTTAAATTTTTGAGTGGATGTCACTGATACTTTGCCACGGTTAGTATTATGAAGCATACTTTTGTTATAATGCAGCAGGCTTTTTCTTTTTTTTTTTTCCTTCAGAAAGTCTGGGATCGCAAAAACATTGAACTTCAGAAGTAAAAACCTGAACAAAATACAGTGAAGTGATCACTGAGGGTTGTTAATCATTCTTGTCAACAGAGGTTTAGACAGGCAAACTACTGTAAAAGCTGCTCTGAGCGCAACTGATGTGCATTAACTGTTAGTATGCATATCCTTAACTAGAGAGGAGTGCGCAGAGCTTTAGTTGTCCTAGTTCTCCATGACAAAATTTGCCTGCTGCAGGTGAACTGTAATGCAGGCTGTCTGGCTTGCRGCAAGTTGCTCTTGCATCTGAGCTGTCTCTTGGTTAAAACATCTTAGAAAAAGCAGAAAGATTCTTCTTAGGAGAAGTAGGTGCTTCTGTCTCTGTATCACCTGTTTAAAGATTCTGGGACAAGTAGAGAGGAGCCAGTGCATCAGGATGTCTGCAAAAATCTTGGATACTCTYCTAGTAATTTAGTGTAGTGATGATATAATCCTTCGTTAGAATTTTATATTAATGATTTTTCTTTTTCTAGCCAACTTCCTGCCCACTTAATTTATACCAAGAATTTTGACACACTGACAGTTGTGGTTTCGTATTCTTATGCCTGCTGCATAAATCACTTGGCAAATGCTCTTGGTTTTTTGGATGTGTGGGTTTTTTTTGTTTTTTTTAATCTCTGCTTTTAAGATTTTGGGGGGTGGGGGGGTGGAGAAGGTACTCAACTCAGTGACAGAAGTAACCAATGGATAAAAGCCAACTCTGCTCCAAATGTGCAGAGGAATAGTGCTTTCACTAGTCTAGGTACTGCTTTTCAGTATAAAGGATCTTTGTATTTTATATGCTTAGACATTATTAAAATGACCATTCTAAAAAGTCAGTGATTGATTATGATGCTTAAAATCTCTGAAAGAGACCTTGTAATGTAACAGGTCAGCAAATCTGTAAATCAGGAAACAGCAGGCCAGATGTGTAACTTAACAGCAAGTCCAATCAGGTCATAAGAATGCTGATGTAAAATTGAGAATTATTGCTTTCTATTTTCCCTTTTCCATATTACAGTTTAAATATCTATATCCATACTCCTGAAAAGCTCATCTTCCTTTCATAAGGAGGAATTAGTGCTAGTTTCTCACTGTCCTTGCCTTGTAGTGAAGACTGCTACCTCCTTCATTCTGCAGAACAGTTATGTGCTCGAGAGCTGTAGGGGCTTTGCAGAGCAGAGAGCCCTTTTCTCGCTGGTATGTGCTTAATCTGCACTGGGCTCTTCTCACTTGAGGGAGCATTTGGGATGAAAGCCAGGATGTTACAAGCTCTCTGGGGAAGTGTTGGAAGCTCCACTCCTACCTAAGCAACGTCAGGCAGTAGATGTACATTACAATGACTAGGGCTTGTGTCTAGTCAATGAAATCTGTTAAAATCTTTGAGTTAGAAATCCTTTTTCTCAAAGGATCTGGGAAACAACTTCAGAATCTGGAATCAGTTGTACCCTGTGTGTGGGAAGAAATCTAAGTGCAGTAAGTTAAATTAATTTTCTAATAGATTGCTCAGCTACTCATTTACTTGTTTTGTGAGGTTCCAGTACTTCTGTGAATGAAGTAATGGCCTTAATTCCACCAACTAAGTAGCTGAATCTCTGAAGTTCCTGCAGTTATTCAATTGTTGGATCCTTTTACATAGGATGAGAAGTAAATATGATACATCATGGTCATTGTAACATCTAGTTGTTTTTTTAAGCCTGATGAGTGCTGCTAATACGTATAAATACTATGCTTTTGAATAAATTGTAGTGTTCCATGTATTTTTTTCAGAATTTTATCTTTCATTTGTTAGAGAGTCCCATTTTATAAATATTTAAAACATCCATAGAGCTTAGCTCTGATATCTGATGCATGTATTGCAGTGCACAGGATGTAAAATCCTTTTCTGGTCTGACACTTTGTTCTCTCCATATCCACGTGCTGTTTTGCATAAGTGGCAATGATCTAACTCCAAGCTGTAACTGCTACTTGGATGTAATATCTGTGGCTAGTAAGTTGGACAGAATGTTTCTTGCAGGAAAAAAAAAATTCCTTTTTATGTTTTTTTTGGAACTGATTGTCAAAAAATTAAATAGGGGTGAGGCTGATGCCTTTGCCTAAGGAAAGGCTAGTGGAAGGGGAGAGGGAAGGGTTTTTTCTTTTAGTTGTTAACAATATACTTGTATTAAAGTGAGGAAACAGTTAACTGACATTTAGTCACTTAATTTTGCAAGTGTATTCACTTTGGAATGGGTTGAACTGATAGTATTTCCCATTAAATCTCAAGAGTCTGAGGGTAGCATTACAGCTTATTTGCCAGGACTTCTTAGGGGATTCACCCCCAAAGTAGGGGAAAGAGATGCAAGTGAAAGGGGGAATGCTAGCAGAAAAATCTGGGAAATGTATTTGCGACATCAACATATGGATCAGGTTACAGATGTACCTCAAATGCTCAATGTTCTATAATAATCCATTTTTGTGGCTATGGCATCTGTGGATACCATTTCTGGTATTGCCAATCTTTCTTCTTTGCAATTTCTCACACTACAGTAAGGCACAAATTACTGGGTGGGTTTGTAGCTTTTTTGTCTTTGACTTTTTAACAACTTCTGAGATAGGAGTTTGGAGCAGGGGAATGGCTAACCTTTGGCCTCTGACCTTATTAAATCCTACACATCTCTTTTGGTCTTTCCTTCCCTAGAAGCTGAATACTTCCGAATTTTTTGGAATTACTTTTATCTCTGTGATACATCTGAAGAACTGAGTATATGCATCTGATCTCTAAGTTATTAGAAACAAATGTATCTTGTGCTCCCACTGCAGTCGTTATTTTTGGATGTTTTGCTAGTTTTCCTAAAGATTAATAAAATCTGCCCATGTCCTAGTGAACTCTCTTCATTCCTGGGAATAAAAGCAAGAACTTGATACTAGTTGTACTTAACCAGGGAGGAAAAACTTCTTGGAGAAGTCTGTTTTCCTCGCAGTTCAGATGTCTAGCATCTGAGCTTTAAGTCGAATTGCAGAAACAGGTCAAGTAGCAGTAATCTGCTGGAAAAAATGGCACCGTCAACAACTTGCTCCCATTAATGCTGGGGGGAGAGGCCTGACTCCTGCAGGAAGGAAAGCAGCCAGCATAATTACTGAACACAGTTTTCTTCTGTTCATCTTTGTTTTGCACAATATAACCTGAAAGTGTGGAAAACCTCAGTTCCTAGGGAAAAGACGTCATGGTAGGAGGCATTAAGCGCGCTTGGAACACATGATTTTCTTCGCTGTTGTACTTCTCTAGTAGCGAAGACCAAGTACTTGATTTGCTGTGCGAGTGACTCATGATTAGTTTCAAGTCAGCTGCGCTACAACATAAGGTTTTTATTTCCCATCTTTGTGTGTATTTACGCTCAAGTAAAGCATCTCTTGACCAGCAAGAAATATTTCCAGGCTTAAAAAAATTAAAATATGGGGGAGGGAAGGATTTCTCTTCTTTTTTTATTTCTGGTTTTATGTCAGAGGAAGGAGTGTCTATGTGGGGATCATAAGCTGCAGTTTTGAGACAGGCAAGACTTGATGACAAATGTCTTTGTTTTTTTTTCCCCCTCTTGCATAACTTGCTTACAGCAGAAATTTTACTGTAATTTTACTGTATACTCTTTATGGCAAAACGATTTCCAATTCTCCTTTTTCCCCCTCCCAGCCTACCCCGACCTCCAAGTGCAAGAAGGACCTCATTGCTGTGTGCCTTGTCTGACATTATCTTCACACAGTAATGCTATTATAAGATTGTTTCCCTCCCTCCCTCCCTCAATTTTTTCACACACACCCCCCGCCCCCTTCCCTGCAGGAACCCATGCCCACCATGAGCTAACTACAGCTTACATCTCAGTGGTGAAAACAAGGCCATAATCTTGCATCTTCCAATATGTATTATGGGAGTTAATGTGTTTCCTGAAATAAGCTTTCTGCAGCTCTTCATCCTATATGAGTTGGGGAAATAGGAGCTATGATGTAATCTATATTGAGTTTTTCATCATTTTTTGCTGATGTACCAGGACAGAGAAATGTTTTTCTTCCTAGTTGTCCCTTCTGTGGGTTTCAGGCCTGTAAAATACTACATTATTGCTTTTAGAGGCCTTTCTATACAACCACAAATCCTTTGTTCTTAAGAAATTACTTTTCTCCTAATCTTTAAGCTACTGAAGACTTTTGTTTTTCTCTCCTCTCTTGGGTTTAAGAACAGAGTTTATGGTTTTGTTTCTTCTTATGCAGCCAAAACAAAAGTTTCTTGTTACAACTGTTAGAAGATGTACACATGTTAACAGGCAATGCTATTTGGACTCCCTGACCTGTAGTCTAGCTTTCCATTTTGTAGCTCTCTGATACTTCTGCATTGGCATCTAGCAAACAAAATAATGTGCTAGTTACTTCTGGAGCAAGTGGTTAACTTGAAAACTTGAGGGTATAAATAATACTTATATTATTTATATTATTATACAGTATTTTATTATTTATATGCCCTAGTAGGGCAATGAGTTTTATTTCAGGGGAAGAGAAGCACAGGTAAAGGGTATCTTGCTCTCTTGTTGGGTCCCAGGTTTGAAATTTATTTAATATGCCACTCTCAATGGAAGGCTAAAACCTTGATTTTAGACTTTCCTTTAAGATTGCAGGGCAAAATATATGCAGTTTTTGTCAGATACTCTTCTGTATCCATTTTCACAGTTTGTGAGAAAATAAATTTAGCTACTTTGTATTTCCTGAGAGCCGCCTTTACTTTTAAATCAGTGAGGGAATTTAATAGAAGACAACAGAAAGATGGTTGGGAATATGATTTTGTACTATGCCACAATTCCTTGTATAAAGAAGCAGAACTGTTACCTAAATGCTAGGCAACTTTGTCAGTGCTTCAAACGTACCTCTTTTTTAATATAGCATCATAGTAGTCAGTAGCCAATAGAGCCATTGTGTCTAAACACTTAAATTAGGATATGTTTTTGCAGTGTCATCCCCTACTTTCCTTCCCCCTTCCCCCAAATATGTAATAGGCCTACTCTCACTATTTGTTAGGCATTTGCATAGTTCATCCTGTATGCAAAGAAAGTCTCAAAATGCAATTTTACGTGTTTCTAAATACAGCAGTGGTTACTTAAATCTGCAGTAACTTTTGATTTCCTTTTCTTAATTGCTTGCTTTATGAAACCCTCCTTTACCCGAATTGAAGTTGGAACATGTCTTCTAGAATTATTTATTAGACTGTTTGTTAAAGTGAGAAGCATTTCCTTCTCCTCTTGGAAAAAGTTATACAGATAGTCCTGGGCCCTGCAGAGAACAGCCAGTCTTAAACTGTGAATCCTCCCGGAAAATGTTGGTCATCTCTAACAAGCTCTGCAGGGGAGACTCATCTTGTAAAGTTTGCATCAGTGTTCAGTTAGAAAATGTTAGCTTCCCACATTTTGTTGCTCTTTGTACAGTTGGCCTTTCCCATACCTAGTATTGCTTCTCCTGTTTAAGAGTTATTCTGATTAGGATGGAAGGCTTACTGGTTTTTTGTTTGTTTTTGTTTTTTCCCACAAACAGGCTCGTGTTATGTATGACTTTGCTGCTGAGCCTGGAAACAAYGAGCTGACTGTCAGTGAAGGGGAGATCATCATAATTACCAACCCGGTAAGAAAAATGGCACGGAAACAAGGCTTCAGTGCAGTGTCCTGACTTGTTTCTAGCAACTGGAAGAAAAGAGGTGTTGGGTGACATATGGGCAGAAAGCACTGGCTACCCTCCCCTGACACAGTAGCAAACAAATTAATACATAGAATTTTCTAGTAATGTTGTGGAAACGAATGTAATGAGCACAATTTTTGGCGGACAGGCCATCTTCCACAGCCCTGTTAGCCTGTGCCTGCACGCTTCAGAATTCTTTGCTCGGCACTTTTCTCCCTCTAAATGGGATATTGCCAAGGCAGAGGAAGCAGCTAATGGTGGTGATACCTTTTACATCTGGATGTGGTGTCCTTTTGCTTGGTTAGTGGCCCACATTTTTGGGGTGTATGTAATCTTTCGCATACTTGCCAGTTGCATTTAAATGATAATTCTGACACACTGACTTGCTTCAAGGTTCTCTGGGTTTTTAATTAATGACTTTAGCATGCCAAGGTACTGGTATGTTCAGAGAACTTACCRCAGCATCTGTTAGTAAATCTGTGGTCCTTTCACAATTAAAGCAATATACACAAGGTGCAGGGGAGGAGTAGGGAAAATACTAAGATAATGCTGTCAAGGAATCTTAAAATTAATAGTACTCTTGAGCATTGACATTTGACATGCTAATTTATGATGGATGTGCTTTTATTCTTTTGTAATGTTCGTACATTAATAAACTAACACTTTTGTTACCAAACTTTTGAGTTTTCTGTAGTAGTATGGCTCAGGCTTTCTTGTGTGCGAACAATTTAAATAATCTAGCATAAAGATATTTTTTTTGTTTAATCTGTTTGTATAGGAAACTTTAAGAAATTAGTTTAGTCTGTAGATCCCAAGTCTCTAAAGAGCGTAATCACCCATAGTCCTGATCATTTAAGTTGCACCGATTCAAATATTTGAAGCAGATATTAAATAGAACCAGCACCTTCCTGAAGAACAGGGTGCTGTGCTGTAGCAGAAGTAACACTTTAAAGTTTATGAAGATTAAAGGAACAACAAAATTAACTAACTGCTCTATTCCACACAACAGATCAGTTTGTTTCCAAGTGAAGGAGTTTATTAATGTTGTTTTGCGTTATAAGTAGGGCTAAACAAATAGCTTACCACTTTTAAGCTAGTTCTTGTGAGTTCATAAGGCAGTATATTTAAAACAACAACAACAAAGGTATTTATTTCATACCATCCATGATGAAACTGTGGGATAGATAGCCACAAAGGCTCTTGATTTTCAGTGTGGTAAGTTCAGACAGCAGTAGTTCAAGTCATGAAGTCATTGGTGCCCACTGTAAAGTGCAATGGTGCAAATGTGGCTTATGGCTCAAAAAGTCATTACACTTGCAGATTAACCAAGCTGGTTGAATTTATGATCTGAGATGTGTAGTTGTTCTGTGTTCTTGAGTGTAAGCTTTTAGGTACATAAGAAAAAGCAAACTGAAGTCTTATTCCCATAAGTGATTGACTTTACTGTTTGAAATAGTCAATTAATAAGCAGACTTCTCTTTTGCTATGTAGAGGCTTACACAGAATTTCTAAGTGAAAGAATAAAAGTGTGCCTAAACCAATATATCTGTTACAAAGTAAAACCAATATATCCATTACAAAGTAAATCAAGATATCCTGAAGTTCAGTAACTGCTGTCCAGCATAGGTGGTTCCAATTCTCGGCTGTTAATGAGCTTGATATGTAACTATGTGTTCAAGGAACAACTGGACTTCAGGCAGAACTGGCTTATTCCAGATAATGTTGTCCTGGCATTGACTTTGCTTAATTGTAAAGGTCTGCAAGGCTTTTTAGCATATAAAATGTACGTCTGTGTTGCCTAAAACAAGCAATAAGAGGTTGCCCCACTGAGATTAAGGCTGCAGTGTGCTAGGTCTTTCCAAACAAATAGCATGAGACCTACCAGTGTGATATTAGATTTATACAGAAGACCTGGAGATATTCTTTCTTGTCTGGCATGTGCCTCTCAACTTTGAGATTATCCTTAATGTTTTTGTGGGTCACGGCTCCTGCTCACCAGACACTGCTGCACCTTCAGCAAGTGAAGCAGCAGTTCTACAGACATTACCAATAACTTCATTCCTTGAGTCTTCTTTCTTTGTCTGTTGAATGAGTCCTTTGGAAGCAGCACACTAATAACCTTGTGTGTTTTGATGCAGTCTGTGCCCAAAAAATTGACTGTGGTTGCATGAACAATCAAAAGTGCTGAAAATCGAGCTTCTTTTCCTCTTGCTTGTTAAAACTAAAGTCCACAGTAGCCATGTGAAACATGCATGGGTCAATGTTCTCTTTTTAAATGAGTCTCTGCTGCTTCAGCAGATTTAAGTGAATTTGTTCATGGTCATACAGTCATAACTGTCTTTCAAACATTGCAATTTGCATTTGAAAGCAAGACGGTGCTTCCTCCAGAATTGTTTAAAGCATGCTGTGGGATCCGTTGCAAAACTGCTTCCATATTATTACTTTTTTCTTTTTCCCCCCCCTTTCTTTTAGGATGTTGGTGGAGGCTGGTTAGAAGGAAAAAACAGCCAAGGAGAGAGGGGACTAGTTCCAACAGATTACGTTGAAGTAAGTGACTGCAGTGTGTTAAGTTCTAAGAAAGCAAAACTACTGAAAAAGCCACCCTCTGATTTGCTGATCAGACTCTATTGCTCAAACTTAAAACTTGCAGTATTAAAGCTCAGAGTACTTAATCTCATGAAAGCAACTGTAGGTGATTTTTGGAGATCAGTGCGAACATCTCATTCAAAACCACTGTGCTTCTTAGTGGGTTCCCAAGAAATGCAGAGGGAGCTTGGCTGTAGTGAATACAGGTAATTTGTTAGCTGTGAATGTTGGCTACTCTGAATTTCCTCCTGATTTTGGGGGTCTCATGATCCAGTAACTGTTTTGTTTTCCTGTCTGAGGATGCAGATGTGAAAATGAAATGAGTAATAAAAGTCTACACTGACGTTGCTGTGGCTGACTTGCCATGTGCTCATAAATCTCTGGAGTGGAACCCCAGCTCTGGGGTTCAGGATACAGCATCCCATCCCCATCTTGTTCCTGGGGGCCAGTGCTGACTCCTCAGTGTGTGTGTGTGTGTGTTGGTTTGTTTAATGACTGGTATTCCTGGGTGAGGGAGTGGAAATGAGTTGCTGAATGTAATTCTTGAACTCTAATTCATTCTTTCTTGGGGGGCCCAGTATTGGTAAGTCTGCAGGCTGGCAGCTCAGTCAAGACTTCTGGCTGTGATTTTTGCAATCTCCTCTTAAGGCTTGTTGCCTCTTTTTCCAGTACTATGTTTTTTTGGGGTTGGTTTGTTTGGTTTTTTTTTTTTTTTTTTTTTGTTAAAGTGTATAGGGCAGGAGGGTATTGCTGGCTGGCATAATCTTGTGGGTGTGTGGTAGTGCTTTTCTGTTGTTGTCCTTCCCGCCCCCCCTTTCAGTTAGTGTGAGCTCATGGTCTGGTAGTTTTTTGGCTCTCCAAACTGGTCCCAAATGGATCCTCTCAGTTTCCAAGCAGTTATATTAACATCCCTGTTAATCCATAGCGAGTTTATGGATGGGTGTTCACTGCCACAGGTTTTCCATGTTGCACTGTGATAGTGTAAACCAATTCCATCTGTTATGAAGATAAATCCTCCACATTATTCCACAACTTCTAGTGGAAGGTACAATTGAATTTGAGTTCAAAAATGGCATATACAACCCTTGATGTAGAATTGTCATAGAATCTTAATGTCTAGTGACAAGCATGTTAGGATGATTATACAAGATAATCAGTGCAGTTTGGTTAATGGGAGCATGGCAAATGTTTTACAACAACTTTTTCTATTTCAGATTATAAATGAAGGTGCAAAAGATGGAATTACTTGTGGTAACTCATTAGCTGACCAAGCCTTTTTTGATTCCCTCTCTTCAAATACAGCTCAGACTAACTCAGCTGCTAAGAGCAACAATCAGGTATGTCTGCAGGTTTTTCAGGCACAGTGGGTGATGAAGCAAGTTCCTGCATGGTCTCTGGTCAGTTGAAGGAGTGGTTGACTTTGGTTTTGCTGGAAGGATATGTTTTATTTTGCTTTTTTTTCATTCCTTCCTTTTTTCTTTTTGTCCAGTGTGTCAGTTTACTAAGTATCTAGTAGTAAGTATCTAGTTTCAGGTTAGATATAGGAAGACTTATGTTATCTTAAACACAAGCTGTTTATTATGGTCTTCAGACTGCAACATATACCACATGCAGGAACACTTAAACACTTTAACGACCAGAGGTCAACAGAAGAACAAAACTTGCTTTTTCTAACAGCAGCGTGTAGAGGTCACAAATGTTGAAAAGTAAATGCTTTACTCATCATAGCAGCTGGAGATGCACTCCTAATTTGTGGAGCACTTAAAAATCAGCTACTAGTTTTCTTAACTGTAATTTGCGTTGCAGGACTTTAAGATGGACAGAGATCTCTCTTGAACTATATATGGTATATTTTTGTGTGACAGTGGATACAACAGTTCTTTTACTGTGTAGTGTTTGGTTTATGCCTGCTTGTATTCAGCTGTCAGGAGTTATACAAGGATTGCCTAGCTTCGAACTAAAAGATTCTAGCTGTGCTTCAGTGATCACGTACAGTTTGCATTGTTGCTACTGTATAATAAAGTTTGAGAGGGTGGAGTGGGGGGAAGTTTCCTGTGGTGCCTGGAAATGCTTCATCATGCTCCAGGCCAAGGCATGATATTAATGCATCTTTTCTTTGGCTCCTGAACAGCTCTGTCTGTGTGCATATTCAGAACTCCAGACCTCACTGTGACTGTCTCATTGTTGATCAACAAAGTGTGTGTGTGTATTTATATATTTTTTTATTATTTTTTTCTTTATTAAGGCCCAGCTGAATATTTGGGTTAAACACAGAGCTCTTGAACTACCTCTTGGGTTAGAGATCCAAAAGCATTGACTTTTTTGTTCATTCTACTTAAGTTCATTCTACCTCAGTAAAATTCATAGGAATTTTGAAGGTAGAGCGGAAATTTCATCTCTTTTGCTTTGTTTGTTACCCCTGCCCCAATTTTGTTTCCTTCTATGGAGTTTTTTTAGGGAAACTTTAAGGCTGCGGAAGCTTGAAATACTTGCAGCACTTACTTCTGTCAAATCTGAATACTGTTCTCTTTATGAAGAAAGAGAAAAGTATAATGTAATTTAACCTAGGAGGAATTACTTGCAGCAAAATAAATACAGAATACTTTGAATGGTAGCACAGGTATCTATTAGAACTTGGTCAGTGCTTAACACAAGGTACTTGTATGCCTGGAGGAGGGCAGAAAAGCCCTCTTGCCTACACAGGAGGAAAAATTAAAATAAATGTATCTGTTCTGTTCTAAATAATAGAGAATTACTATGTCAATCTAGTTCTGAAAGGTGTACTTTGGGGGAGGGAGCTGGAAAAATGTAAAATATGGACACTTAATATCACCTGGCATAAACTGTAATTTAATAAGGATCAGCAGTATATTGGCCCTGTAATATACACAGTTTGCAGTTTCTTCATAACAGATGTTGGAATACAGTAACTTCACGTGAAAAGCTTGAATCTTCTGTATCAGTTCCGTATCCTTATCAGGGTCTTACTCCTCTCCATTATCCATCAATTCTGTGTGAAGCAGTTGGGAGAACTGGTGTACCACAGTGTACTGCAGCAGTACTATACTGCTAATATTAATACAAGAAAGAGAAGGAGAGTGTGCACCTGGATGCAGCCAAGTCCACGCAAGATTTGGGGGAAGCTAATAGAAATTGCTGCAGGCTGCTAAGCATGTTTTCCCCCTCCTCCTCCCCCATATCAGGAACCATACTGTTACACGGTCAAGATTTTGTCTCAGGTGATTTGTTTTCCGCAGTTGTCCTGTAATTGAGCCAGGTTATATATTTTCTAGAAAAGCAGCAGATCTTGATTTGAAGACTGGTTTCTTCAGCTTCTGATGTTTATCTGTGTTGCACTGTCATGCTATGAAGGTTCGATAGCAACAACTGAGACTAATATAATAATAATAAAAAAATTTATTTCCTCACACAAGTTCTTGGATTAGTAACATCCATTAAAATAATGCGATTACTAATTTAGAAAGGATAACTTGAAACCGTCAATTACTGCGCTATTAATTGGAAGCACTGCTTAGCCCTACTTGAAAGCCAGCTTGTTCACTCTCCTAGTGAGAGGGCTCTCAACCTCGAGGAGTTACCTTAACCCAGCSKCCCAGGAAAAGGGGGGGGGGGGGGATACTCACGGTCCAGCCGGAGAGGATGGTCAGGTCACGTTCCTGTCCCTGCTCAAACTCTCCTAGCTCCCAAGTCTCTCTTTATACGGCTGGAGCTCTGGGCAAACACTGCTTTTGCTGACTTTTAGCAAGTTTCGCAATCACAGGACTGTCTGTTTGCCTGCTCGGGAGGACCCTGCTAGCGAGGCAAGACCACAACACCTCCGTATTGCTTCTTCCCTCCCCGGGGGTCCTTGCAGATTCCAGGTGGCAGACTTCACTTCTTCAGGCTTGTTAATGCTGCCATTCCGCAGCCTTGCGCATATCAGTCCTTGCGCATATCGGTTGGTAGACAACTTTAGTTCTGTTAAGTCCTCTGTTCAACAGCTTTGTGCACGTTAGCTCTTGTGCTATCAGTTCTTTTGCATATCAATTGACAGGCGAGTGAAGAGTTAACAGGACTGGAGTTTGTCAATCTGGTAGCTTATTCCAGTGGCTTGTTGCTAATAACTTGTGACTTAATTTGTATATTGAGCAGTCTGGGTTCAGCTTCCAGCTGTCTTTGTCTTTCTCTACCAGATCAGAGTTCTCTAGTGTATGGTATTTTGTCCTTGCAAAAATTTCATGGTTGGTCATCCTCTTGACTTTAAACAACAACAAAAAACACCTCAGCCTGTTTGCTTTCTTGACGCAAGACACTTTTTTCTGTTCTCAGCAAAGCTTTGTTCTGACTTATTTGTGAAACGGAGGTATCAGTCGTATGCATCACTCCCGTGTACCTCTTGTGATGCCAAATGCAGAGGTTAAATGTTCCGTTCTGGTGTATGGAAAACTGCTACCCTGGAGGATTGCATTGGCTCTAGTCCTAGAGTTGCACTGAGAGGCCGTACTGAGTTGCTAGTCTCCTACAAGTATTAGCCTCTCATTAGAGCCACTGCTTATGAGAACACAATCTTCTGCTTTGTGGGTATGACCCATGTTCCTTGTTCCTAAATGTATTTGCATGTGGTTCTGTTAACATTTATGGTTCACCATGAGTTAAGTCAGGCACTTTAGATTCAGATGCACAGTTGCAAGCGGTTGACTTACTGTTTTCAAGTGTCTTAGTGAGTGACTGGATCAATGCACAAAGCATTTCATCTATAAATGAAACTTGTGTGATCAGGGCTATAGAGAGCATAGGAAAACCATGAATAAGGTGTTAAAATAGAGCTGGTGATAGAGGGGCCAGCGTAGTAGGAACTACAGTGTTTATAGGTGTATTGTGGTGCACTGAGTAAGAACAGCACTCTTAAATGGCAACGTTTTATCCTATCCCTATCTTGACATGCCCTGATAGATCTGGAGGGAGACTGATTTTCGTTAAGTAGCAGTGCTGCTTGCAGTACAGGACCCTAAACCATTACGATTTTCCCAGATCAGTTCCTATGCATGCTTCTCTCTCTCTCTCTCAAAATGAAACTTCATTCTACCTACCTGCCTCCCAACTCCTTTGCTTTTCAGATGTGCTGGAGGCCTTTGGTTTCCCACTCTACAACTCCAGATTGATTGACTGTTTTTTTTTGTTTTGTTTTGTTTTTTGGTGGAGGGGGGTTGTTTGTTTTGTGTGTGTGTGTCACAGAAAGATCATCAGCTAAATCACTGTCCTGCTCCTTTCTATCCTTTCATAAGAAGGTGTCTGTTGATTAGTAAATCATCTCCTGGAAAAAAAATAATAAGCAATAACCGAAAGGCAGCTGCTCTTACTTCCTTTTTTTTCACTGAAAAGGATACAGTGGCCACAGCGAGACTTTTGGTGATGTACCAAATCTGGCATTGCCACAGATGTGAAGTGGCAATACACAGGGGGCACAAATACGCTCCCTAAAGAGAAGGGAAATAGTCAACATGACCCTTGGCAGTTCAATCTTCTTCTTTTCCGCAGTTCCTTCCTTAAGTTGTGTCCCAGCAATCAGCATTTTGGTAAAGCTCTTGGTCAACCACTCTTTTAGAGACTTAATCAACTCGTACCCATATAGCCAGGAAGAGGTGGGTATTTCAAAGAGCTGCCTGTAGGGGGATAGAAGCAGTCAGTCAGAGGAAGCAGTGAAGTTAACTACAGTTTAGTCAGTTTTTCCCTTGTTTGTGTGACCTTTTTTTACACTCAAAATAGAGAAGAGGAAGAACAGATAGGAGAATGTGATGTTAAACCACAAATGTTATGGGCAGGTGTAGCATCTGATCTTTTTTAAAAAAAAAAAAAAATTAGTCAAAAAATAATAACTAAGTAACCCTTAGCTGCCAAAGGCAGGGGCCACAGTCCTGGCCCCACAGCAGGGCCAAGCAGTTTTGACCCTGTAGCCCTGGAGGAAGGCAGTGAAGGGAATAGGAAATCTTCCTTCTCTGTCAAACCATCGCTCCTGTGCATGGCGATGCAGGCCGCTAATTTTAGACTGCCATTTGGGCCAACCAGTGAGCAAGTGTATCAACTCTTAAATTTTTGTTGTTTTTGTTTTTTATTATTCATTGTAATTGCATATATACAGTTCAATAACTTACCTATAAACTATTCTGTTATTAAAGTAACACTGACAATAATGGCACTGAAATGAATGTAAATTATCTTGAAATACACTGAAGGGAAAACTTCTCATCTCTGAAAGATAACAGTGGCCTCCCTCTCCCCCCCCCCCCCCCCCCAATTATTTCTCTGACTCTGAGCTGCTTCCAGGAGCTGTAACAACAACTGATATCCTGCTATTCACTTTTATTTAATAGTGCTTCCTTCTTACTGTGAGTGAGCAAGAGACTGCTAGCTTGATGGTATTCTGTTGGTAATTGGGGAGTTGGTAGTTGGAGTATGTATAGAAATACAAGCTTTGTCTAATATTTATTCCAGGTAGTTTCCTCTAACTGTTTTGGGAGAGCCTGCACTTAGGTGATCCAGAATAGTGCTTCTTGAGTCAGATGTGCTTGTGTTTATTTTGCATGTGCTCCAGCTTCATAAACAACTATTTTAGCAGTAATGATCTGCATCTGTTCTGAACCACAACTTATGGTGGCTTTTCATTTATTTAACTTTAAAATGTTTTAAAAGATGTGAACAAATATTACCCTACTGGATTTTTCCATTTTAAAAAAATGGTGTATATTTGACTAATTACACTAGACCAAAGTAGTCATCTTACTGAGAGGCCAAGCCTTTTTTTTTTAAGATGTACAGTGGTTTCATCAGTGGTCTGTAAACAAACAGTATGTACAATAATCATAAGGTAGTCAGGTTACTTACAGCCTGTATAACGTGTGTTTGCACATATGATAGAAACGGCATAGGCTTCTGTATACTATGTATTTTAGTATGCAGGTTTTTTCCTCCCTTCTCCTTGTAGCTTAAAATCTAGCTATTTTCCAAAGAACAAAAACCTAGTATTAAATACAAATGCATAATGAAATTCAAAAAAATTTTTTTTGAATACTGCCTGTTTCAGGTTGGAAGTGGATCACCCGTTATGTCAACATAAGTACTGTAAAGCCACATCTACAGCTCTTTAGCTATAAAAATACTTCTTGCTGACTGTAAGTTGCATTCATAGAGGAGTTTGTTCCCTTTTTTTGACAATGATTCTCTGATCATGCCCAAAACTACTTCTGTATAAATATGACTGTACAGCTCTTGGTTCCGGATAAAATGTGTATCCTGCAAGTTCATGTTTTTGTGAATTGTGGATTTGTATTGGTTAATTCCTGTGTAACTTTAATAAACCTAATCATTAAATGTTTTCGGTTGTGTTGTGGGCTGACCAGTAAGGGTCCATGAGTAGGTACAAGGAGCTGCTAACAGAATCTTATTATGTTCATATTTTATTGCCCAGTGGTAAATGTGAAATAACTCAAGATAGTTTCTCCCTCAGTGAAACAAGGAAAGCTGCTACACAGTTGTTGAAGGGTATCTAAATAAACAGGCTACCTTATGTATAGAAAATCCTTTCCCTTCAGAAGACTGGGACTAGTGAAAACTCCTAGTTTGGTGTGCAGGAGCTGAGACAACTGGTAAGTTACCTGGTGTGTAGACACAGTGCTGAACATGCACAAGGAAAACACTAAGAAAGCTATTCCCAGAGCTTTACTTTGATTCTCTTCTACTAGTTGCAGCTTAATGTTGAAAAGACAAATTGTAGTTGTTAAATTTGTGTACTTGCCCTCCCCCACACTGTGTGGAAATACTATAAACAGCAGTAAATGCTAAGACTGAAGAAAATAAATATAGTGCTCATAATACAAATACACTATTCCACTTCTGTGAAAGTTATGACTTGCATCAATTACTGCAATCCTGCAACAGCATTCCTGTGCTTTGTCATCGCTACATACCTGTAGTAATGAGTCATGCATGCCCCATGACAATACTTCTACCTATGTTTGCTTGGGTCCAGTCTGTCTTGTTAAACCAGTATGCTAAAATACCTTATCATAAAATATATGCAGGTAGGTTCACCTTGGAGGTTGCAATAACTGTAACTGATTATGGATTTTAAAAATTATTGCTTCCATAACTCTGCATAAATATGTATGTTTACAAACATACATAATTAAATATTATAGGATTAAATGTAAAGTTACTCTGTGCATAAATAATCTATATTGGCATAGCATAAAAGGTGTCTAAATAGAAGTACAAGCAAAACTAGTTGTGGGTGAAACTGTTTTTCAGAAGTCACAAAAATACCTGAAGTGTTTTATTTTGACTTGCTGCTTTCATGATTAGTAACTTCCAGTTCTCGTTACATATTATGACAATATAACATCCTCCATTCTTAAGTGTAGCCTGAAAGCAACTCTTCCCCCCCCCCCCAATCTAAGTCACAAAATTGCACTCAGACCTGTAAAAGGAATTTGTGACCAACTCCTGTTTAACAAAAATTCCAGGCAATCAGTGCTATAAAATAGTGGAAACAGAGGCTTGCTCGCTTTGAAATGCATTGCATTTACATATTTATTAAAAAAAAAAAGACGTATGAGTGGTTGTACCAATTCAAATTACAGAACTGTCTTAAGATTTTATAAGATAAATAAAATCTAGAGAGAGTGTGTGTGTGTGTGTGTGTCTCCATGTGTCCTCTAATGGAATGCAAAAGCTCAAGTGACAGGCAGCAAGTTGTTAACTGCAGTGCTTCTGTCGCTCTTCATAATGTTCTTGTAGCCTCAGGCAAAATCTGACTACTTCTAAAATAGTGTCTTGTAATTTACAGTGCTTGCATGCTCTTTCTCTTATAGCTTTGTTTTTATTTGCCTTCTTGTTTTGTGAGTTGCATCATGGTCTAGCAGTTTGCCATTGACCAGTTATTACCAGAATATTTTAATTTGGTGATGGTGACAGTCTTGTCAGCTCTTGTATGAGTGTTTCCACTTGCATGTGTGCTTACAGTGACCTGAGACATGTGGCATTCATATGTTGCACTGATTTCCCCCCCCCCCCCACTCCCCACACTCAACAGCAGGAAGTTTAGT
Source organism: Apteryx rowi (assembly GCF_003343035.1). Lineage (NCBI taxonomy): Eukaryota > Metazoa > Chordata > Aves > Apterygiformes > Apterygidae > Apteryx > Apteryx rowi. The sequence continues at coordinate 528,556 of NW_020450703.1, read as the reverse complement.
GCAGTATATTCTTTATCTTCTGCTTTAATTTTTTTTTTCATTGTTCACTGAGCACTTCTTATTTTAAGCAGTAAGCTTTGGCATTTGTCATTTGGACTGGTAATCTGAAAAGCCTTGGTGGTTGTCACCTTCAACTCCTCCCCCAAGAAGGGCAAAAAGGTGAAAACCCTGTAGTCTGTTATACAACAAAAATAGATGGTGCTTCTCCCACAAAGAAAGGATAAAGGTGGAAACTTTGTTTAATCTTTATAACTTGATCCTGGGATGTCTGGAAGAGAACATCAGAGGAATAGGGAGTTGTCATCCATTTTTGGTATTGGTGTGACTGCTCCTTGGAAAACTGTCTGAAATTTCTCATCTGTGTTTCAAGACAAAACCATTAGGGACTGAAGTCAGCTCAAGAGAAGACGAGGATAGTTACAGTGGCAAAAGTGCATTTATAATGAAGATTCAAGAAACCCTCCTTACGTCCTCTTTGAGGATATCAAGATGTGACTTGATTGCCATTTACTTGTGCCTGCCTGGGTGACAAAAACAGAAGTCTGAGCTCCTTGAACAAATGTATGCAGGGTTTTTTAGTGGCTGAAAGTTGAAACTAAGCAAACTTGAATTGAAAGATCACTTCCTTTAAGCAGTGAGGGTGACCTCTGGAATGATCTTGCAATAGATATGATTTGCCCCCGCCCCGATCATTGATATCTATTCTTTGTTCGAGTTCAAATTATGTATCTTTCCAAAAAGACCATTCTCTGCCTCAAACATGACTTTAGAGTTGAATCGGGAGTCAATAGATGGAAATCCTGTGCTTGCACTGTGCAGATGCAATGCAGGCTCTAGCCCACTTAGACTATGAATAACCTCACAGGTAAGAAAATAGGAATGAAACTGGAAAAAGTACAGAAAACCAAGTACTTGTGTTTGTGCTCAAGGAGGGAAGAGAGACAGCCTTTCATTAGGAGGTTGATTAGTTTCTAAAGTATGTATGGTATGGCATTTTCTTCTTGTGGATTTACATTTGAGGATTGCTTTGCATACTTAGATGTTAGGTGTGCTTTGTCAAGTTACATTGACTGAAGAAGTTTTTGAAAGGACTCTTCATCTTTTTGTGCTGACTAAAGAGTGATTCAGAAGATTCTCAGTTTCAGTTACTGGAAAAGCAAAGGTGTGAGAATGTAATTTAATCACTTACAAAATACTTTCTGGTTTAATTAGGGCTCATTCAACCAGAGCTCAGCCACCGAATAGTGGCTTAATGGAATTTGCCAGCTGTTGAGATCTGCAGAGGTGCTGAATAGGGCTGTGATTACTCTTTTAACAAATGCTGTGTCTCTACTGAGGCCTCCATAGTGTTATGGGAACTTGAGGATTTTGGATTCCTGCATCCTTCTCCAGGTGATTTTTGGCTGCCACTTGTCCACAGTGTGCATGTACATAGGCAAATATTTGAAAAAAGATGGATTAGTTACAAAGAACAGTTCAAGTAATTCACTTCCCCTTGCTGTACATCACTGTACAACATGTGTATCGGCAGCTGTCTTTAAGTTTCGAGGTGATGTCTCTTGACAGTCATTCTTTTTAGTAGCGCAACCAGTATTATTGCCTACCCCTTGTTTTGCGGCAGATCTTAAGCTTTCTTTGCTACCCACTCATGTACCAGGTTTCACATGAACTGAGGAGAGGAAAACTTTACTCAGCCTTCTGGCAATCATCCCACTTTGGGACTTCCATTTGCGAGTTGTCAGCACAACATGCATTGCAGAAGTATATGCAAATGAATGTTATGCAAACTCTTCTTTTCTAGGTGCTCTAAGTTAAGTTAGGAGTAGGCACATTCTTTCCCATATGTATGCATTTTCCTTTAGCAAAGATGTTAAACTCTCATGGCATGTATGACTTTTTTTTTCTCATTATGTAATCTCATATCAGGTGAACATCCTAGGAAGAACAGACTGACGCCCTGTAAGCTACTGGCAACTTCTTTGTAATGCACAAGAGTAGTCCTGTGTGTCAGCTGTCCAAGAATTAAGTAGACCTCAGCAGTTGACCTTGGTTCCCCAAGAGAGTATTCTTAGATCAGTTTATTCCTCAAAAAAACCCAAACCTTCATCTATCTAGAAGCTGTCCATGTAATCCCTCTCTCTCCATCAGGCCCTAGAGATGCCTGCTGAGCTCTGGTTTGCTTATTTCTCAGTAGTCTTCTGAATGGTGATTCCCCACCCTGCGGAGGCTTGGCTTTCACCTCCAGCTCCTGGGGAAGTCTCATTTGCATGCATCCAACTGAGTTACCTGACTCTGGGCATAAAGAGCTGCTGCCATATGATTTCAACAGTATAGGTCTCAAGTGTTTTTGGTTCTTGCAGAGGTTTGATCTTGCCTGTGAAGTCTGGCTGTAAGAAGACTATTTTTGGAAAAAATTAAAGCAGAGCTCTTTAGCAGAGCTAAATTATTAGCTTAAAGAACTAAATTTGTAGAACAGTAATGTGTCGGCATAATTACAGCTGTCTGTTAGAAAAAGATATTCATTTTTCCAGTAAGTCGTGGAAAAATGTGGTGTTCTTACTGTTAGGACTGTTTTGACATTTGGTAGCATCAAAGAATCTAAAGGAAAATCATAACTGCAGTCTTAAATTTAAAAATCTGTAAAAGTAGTTGTTTTTTGTCTTTTAAATGGATTGAATGCCAGAAAACACTTGCAGTTTTTACCTTCTGAACGCTTATTTGTTGCACAAACCAGGTTTTTTGCTCTTTTTGCTTACAAGAGAATGCTTCAAATCCATGTAGTGAACCAGATCTTATTCAGGTTTTTGTAGAGAAATAGACTTGTCTGTAAGCTGAAATAAGAGTTGGAAAATTTGGGGTGGGGGTGGGGGGATAAAATGTGGACTCACAGTGTGTGTATGTGTGTGGTGTGTTGGGTTTTGGGGGGTTTTTTTGTGTGGAAGAAACAATCATTCAACTCTTGTGCAGTGTTTGAGAAGAATAACTTGGATTTCAGTGAGTTTTTTTTTAAATGTTCTGTTCTAGCAAATGCTCTAAACTTCATGGAATCTTATCCTCTAATAGCAATTAATTTCTATTAGATTTACCTTTTTTGAGATGCTGCTGCATGATAGGGATAACACACTGACTTCTGTAGGTCTTGAGGTTTTTTCTTTTTGCAAAACTCAGAATTTCTCCCTTTGCTGAACAAGACAAGCTTTGTAGACTTTGTTTGCTTTCATTCCCCTTCTCCTCCTCCTTCCTTCTACGCTTTGGGTGTGTGGGTTTTGATTTGTTGTTTTTTCGTTGCTGCCAGCTAGTCTCTGTGCTAAAAGTGTTTGGAGTGGAGTACACTCAACTAGTCAATGCTTTGTCAAAGTGTAGTGTTAAAAGCAGAAAGAGCCAAGCAGGATGCTAAGCTATTATCCAATGTACTGACAGATAAACTTTGACAAACTGATGCAGTAGTTTGAGACGTGTTTGCCGTACACTCTTTCCCTGAGATTTCTGCCTCCACAGCAGCGTCAGCAGAAGGGTAAACATGATTACCTTTTGTCAGAAGCTTATGCTGAGGGAGTAGGTTTACAGGGAGATGCCGGACTCTGTTCCCTCAGAGATGCTTGCTTCCTTCCCTCATCTCTGCTGTAAATGAGGTAACCCCTGGCAAGGAAGCCAAGCAGGTTACTGGGCCCCACGCCTGAACTGTCACACTGGTAGTGAGGATGTGGGTGGGAAACTTATGATTTGCTTCTAATGAAGCCACTAATCTGACTTTAGTAAAATAGAGCATTCAATAAAGTCTTAGTCCTTGACTTCTGACTGTGCAAATTAGCGTGTGGTTTTGTGTGTGTGATGGTTCGCATGCACCATACTTCTGGTGTTAGTGTAAAATAATTACTGTAGGTGAGTGCTTTATAACGTTGTTGGAACAAAGAATTTCCTTTCCCTAAGGAAATGGAACACTATTACCAGTACGTACTAGTGTCAGTTTATTGAAAAAGTTAATCAGGCCTTTGAGGTGCTTACTGCATTTAGAAGAGCTGTGTAGCTGGGAACTTGAGRTTTAGCTACTGCTCCTAAACCAAACCAGTCAAGTGCTGAATGCAGACTTATAGCCTATCAGCAGAGGAGCAAAGGCTCCAAGAAGAAAGTATATCATCTCTGTTCTCTTCAGAATTTTCTTCAGTTTTGTCTCCAATTTGTCTCCTATAATGTAGGTAAACAATGCCAGCGATCCTTGGTCAAGCTGGAACGCTGGGAAGCCTGGAAACTGGGATAATGGAAACGCTGGTGATAGCTGGGCAACAAAACCTGAAAGCGCAGTGGGGCAGAGAAACAGTGCTTCAAATAACTGGGAAGCAGCAGCATTTGGTCATCCACAGGCATATCAAGGACCAGGTGTGATAATGCTCTTATTTTTGAATACATTAGAATAGGTGAGCAATAGATGTGGGAACTGCCTAACCTTTCTTAACTACAGAATATGATTTATAAAACCAAAAACCTTACTAGTAGCAAACTGCCACACAGGTAAACAGGCTACTAAAGTATTGTTTTTTTTAATTAGAAAAAAGTTCAGGTGATCTACAATAACATACACCTCAAACCTGTATGGAGACTTGGCAAGCCAGCCTGTGCATAAATGATCAATTCCCAGGCATGTTCAACATGCATGACAAGAACTCTGCAAATGTACACCCTTAAACTTGTGCCCTCAGGCCTATGATGAGGTAGGCTCTAATCTCTGGATTTGAAGGACTGGCTAGCCTTTCAGAAGGCTTCCTCACTGTTTTGTGGTAAGGCCTAAATGAAGAGAACTTATATCTGGAGATTGCTAACCTGGACTGTATGAATACAGAACACCATTGAATTTGTTTTAACACACCAGCATTTTTTTTTTCCCCTCAGTGGATTTCTAGTGTAGTGTTTTGTAAGCCATGTTTTGGAAGGGTAGGAGAGGGAATAACTGTTGAAGAATCAAAAAATACGAGGCTGAACTAGTGCTTAATATCTTCACCCTATTGATTATTTGTGTGAGAGTGCTGAGGTGGCTGCTTCCTCTCTGTAAAGAGGAAACATCTAATTTTTCTCTTTTTTCCTCTTCTTTACTGCAGCAGCTGCTGACGACGATGATTGGGATGATGACTGGGATGACCCAAAATCAACTGCACCATCTTATCTTGGTTACAAGGAGACTGAGCCATCAGAGGCTGGGGGGCCCCAGCGTGCAAACTCTCGTGCAGCTGCTATGAAGTTGCCACTTAACAAGTAATGTGGGACAAATGTGTATACACTGAAGAGAATTGGAATTTGAGTTGTGAAAGTGTGTTCCCATTCAACCTACTTGAAATATGCAATGGAAATATTACAGGTTTGGGGTAAAAGTGGAGATGGATTTGTAGTTCAGCATTGTCCCTAAGTGATTGGAGAAGATAAATCCATGAACGGCCTGGAGTACATGACATAATTGTATATTTTTGGAGGCATAACATACAGTCAAATGATGTTTTTAAAGTGGCTAAACTTCTGGTCCTACTATTTTTTAAAATTTAGCTCTCTTTAGCACTCTGTGCTTAGTGAAAGGTGATGGAGGCTTGTCCATATAGCAAAGCTGATCAGCTGTGCCGCCCCAGAGTTCACTGCCAATTTGAGTTGCTAGAAGTGGGAGACAGTTCTGCTCTCCTGTGTTGGTGCATCAGCCCAGGCTGATCCTTGAGTCACAGGAAGCTTGCTTTTTTTCTTTCTTTCTTTCTAATTAATTAATTAATTTTTTTTTTATCCCCCCCCGGCCGCCCCTGTGATTGGTAGATTAAAATTAAAAACAAAAACAAAAAAGTTACAACAGGACGAAGCTTTGTCTGGGTTATACTAGTATTATAACTTAAGATTTGTTTATTCTACAACTATTATTAGTCTGAGAAGCTACTGTGTAGTAATCTTAAAATGAGTGAAAGAACAGAAAATGATAGTAGAATAACTGTCTCCTCAGGTATGTAACTGAACTTAAGGACTTGTCATGCAGAGACAGACTTTGTTCATCAGTTTGTGTTTTGTGGTGGTGTTTTGTGGTGGTGTGTTGTTTTTATTGGTAGATAAATTATTTAACCTCACTCATGTTTAGAAGCACTTAATAATGTATAATTCATTGTTCTCTCAGATGATTGAATCCTCATCATCTGGAATAGGGAGGAGTGTGTGTGTGTGTGTGTGTATGTCCCTGCAGGGAGTGGGCTCTGATGGAGTGGCAGATATTGCTACATGTCCTGTTGTCATGTTTGCTCTGATGGGCTGCAAGCACTAATAGCTACTGTGCACTGTAAGAGGCCTGTATTACACAAATACAAGCTGGAGGTTAGTAGCTTAAGCTTTTCTGCTTTTTGGGGGGCAAATTGCTAGCTGTTAAATCCACATTTAGCACAGATTTCACGTAGGATAGTTCTTCTCTATACTTGAGAAGTGCTGAGATTTGTTTACTTAGTGGCTGGGAATTCTGCATAAGTCAAAGGAGGGGGAATGAAGAGTAAACTGATTGCTTGGTTTATTTGACTAGATTTCCTGGATTTGCAAAACCCGGGATGGAACAGTATCTGTTGGCAAAGCAGCTAGCAAAACCCAAAGAGAAAATTCCCATAATAGTAAGTGTGTGTGTATGTGGTTTTGTTTGTTGTTGTTTCCTCCCCTCCCTTCCCTTCTTCCCCACCCTAACTTTTAGCCTCAGGGTCGTTCATGTGTATCTGGGTCAGAAGAAACTGCTATGGAACATAGAGTTAAAAACAGAACTATCGTAAGAGAACTGTATGCCATTTCAACATTTCAAGTCATGGTAGACCATGTTTCAGAATCCTGTACCACTGAGGGATTTTTCAGGGTCAAGTCTTAACTCCTTGYTTCTTCCAAGTGTGCTGGGGATCTTTTTGTTTTTTTTTTTCTTCTTTTTAATACTATTTTTCTCATGCTGCACAGCTGATTTGTGTTATCTGTGATTGTGAAAATGAGCCTTATTGGGGGAGAGGGCAGAGTGGATGTATACACTGTCTGTCAGCTGTCTTGATAGTTATCTTATACAGAGGAACTACATTCATAAACATTTGCAATTGTGATGGTCAGGTCATTTTCTCATCTAATTAATAGACTGTTCTGGACATTTGATATTCTAGTGGAAAGTGGTAAGTAGCAATCTGCAACAGTGTCTGTCTCCCAACAGTTCACTGCTCCAGTATCCTTATAGGAGAAACTTGGTAGGAGTAGACCCTAAAAAGAGATCTGGTAACATTTCTTGAGTCTCAAACTCTTACTGAAATCAACAGAAATTTTCTAATGGAGAGAGTTAGGATCTCAGTTTTTCAAAATGGGCTTCTTTCACATAAATGTTTGTCTTTGTTTGCACCTGATATAATGTGATGTATTTATAAAAAAGATAATATTTGCGTTTTCTGACAGATTGGTGATTATGGCCCAATGTGGGTTTATCCTACCTCCACATTTGACTGTGTGGTGGCAGATCCCAAAAAAGGTTCCAAAATGTATGGTCTCAAGAGCTACATTGAATATCAGCTGACCTGCACTGTAAGTTTATATGGAACAGGATATTCTCTCTCATACAGAGGTCACTTGTACGTATAAATAATATAGCTTGTGTAAATTGGTAACTAGGTTGTAACAATAAGTGATAGCTGTCACATTGTTTTCAAAGAGTTAGTCTTTTTTTTTGCCCCCCATTTCCAATTCTTCTGTCATTATGGAATGTAACTAAAAGTTATTATGTAGAGCCTTAAATCAAAGTTTACTATTTTGGACACCCTTGTTTCATATCACTATCTGGAGATGCCTGTCAAAATTCAGAGCTGTGTTTCTCTTACAGAACACTAATCGGTCTGTCAACCACAGATACAAGCACTTTGATTGGTTATATGAGCGTCTCCTGGTTAAATTTGGATTAGCCATTCCGATCCCATCTCTTCCAGACAAGCAAGTAACAGGTAAGTGTTCCTAGTTGTGAATTCATGGGATGGGAAACAGAGAGATCACTTTTGTGCATGGTTTCACTATTTTTTTTATGTTTTCTTTTTTTTTATTATGTTTAGAGAAGCTGTAAAAGAATCTTCACTGTTCAGAATTGGTGATGAGATGTGAGGGTCTGTTGGTAACAAAACATTGCCACTAGGAACATATTTCAGAACTCAGGTTTAGTCCTCTAATCTAGTGATTAAGAAAACCCTAGTTATTACAGAAAAGAATATTCATTACTGGAGAGAGATGTTTGTTTATGTTCTATGTTTGCTGATTGTCTGGAGAACTGATTTCATTTCTTTTGCATTTTCTGGAGGAAGGGGAGGATCTTAGTCCCTGACAAACTTTGTTTTGCTTGTAACAAAAAGGTTGCAGCTGTTCTTCCTGATACTTGATTAAAAGCATCTTTCATTGGTATAATTTTCTGCCACATTTGATGTTAGTTCAGCTTGATCAAACTCTCTGAATGGAAGAGTGGGATTGAATTCTTAGACACTCATGAGTTCAGCCATTACGTTGAATATCTGGGAGTATATGTGCTTTTTCAGTGGTCTCTGGCTCCCCTTTTACAAGGATATGCTAGAGTGTATGTGAAGAAAAGACTGGACACCAGTGTAGAAGGAAAATGCATTACTTTTGCCTATTTCCACTTGTGTGTTTTCTGATAAGATTTTTACACAGCATTTAAGACAACCAGCCAAAACCAAATACACAAAAGCCGGCATGTAGCCAACCGTGTGTCTGTGGGCATCACTAAAAATGCAACAGCTCTGCTGTGTTTGAAGAAAGCTAAGTATTGATGCAAATGCTGGGATAAATGCCGAGGAAACTGAGAAGTGAGGAAGTGACTTCCTCCCCTTAGCTAGCCTCATATTTAGAATTCACCAGTATTTTTACTTAAATGTGTGCATGTAAACTAAAAAAGAAATCAGAAGACCTGATGGGGTCTCCAGACTTCATTGTAACTGTATCATAAAAGACTGAGCTTTGCATCTCAATTAAACCTTGCCTGTGGATTTCTGGTTTTTTGGAGTCTATGGGAGAAGCTGATTTGTTAGTCTCATGCCAAAAAAGCTCTTTTCTGTTTTTTGGGGTTTTTTTCTCCTTCTCTTTTTTGAAATGTTAAAAGCAGCTCTCTTTGAAAAATGGTATGTATCTTTCATTGTGTTTGGGAGGCTTCTTTCTAAAGACTGTTTAGAAAGGTCTCTTTCTGCCCCTTAATTTTGTGAAAGCAAGATTCTATGCAAATAGACTGACTTTGCTCAGAAGAGGATCATGATTTTGCTGGTGGTGATATGCCTAATGACTAGATTACAAGTTCCAAATGTTACTGTTCCTGTTGCCTTACAGGAATGTTGCTGCGATCTCTGTATAGGTCAAGGAACAAGGTACAAGTGTGGGTTATAATCTTTCTTCTGTAGTATTTGTTTTGTTTCGCTAGCTAATTTGCAGGAAGTGTGCTCATACCAACATTTAATTTTTCATTGGTTGTAGTATTGCCAGTTCCCTTATTTGTAGTTTAAAAAAATAAAAAGGGGCGGGGGGGAACCTCTTGTGAGCTGCTGCCATAGTAACTATACAGTGGGATTATATTGAGAGTATGCGCATTCAAGGTTTGCCATCTACCCTGCTATGGAAACTGGAACAGTTAGTGTGCTAGAGGAATCTCTCATCTCTTTCAGACACATCCTATTCACTGTACACTTTAGAAGTCCAACATAGTGCATTTCTTCTTGCATGCTTCTCTCGAAGACCCAGTTTGTGCTAAAATTGAAAGGTTCTTATAAATACAATGGTGAAACAGTGCTGGTAGAAATATTTCTTTTGGTTACCTACTTTTAAGAGATTTAAGCACAAACTGTTTTAACTACAAAAGAAATTCATATTGAGCCTTACATACGTGCAAACTGAATAGAATACATACATGATTTATCAAGTCTTTTGTTATTTTTCTGACATATCATTTACCTATAAAGAAATATATTTATGGGAGGTATTGCTTTTTTGAATCTGCTATTTGTATTTGAGCTGAGTACAGTTTCAAATGCTTTGTTAGCTAGGATGTGACATCTTGGTAGCTAGGACTTGAGATTCCTTTTCTCTCACTCTTCCGAGCATCATCTTGACCAAAGGATTGAGTAAACTGTATCCATAAGCTGTCTACATTCTGAGCCTGTGTCTAGCTTTTCTCTTGGGTCACCTGAATACATTGTTTTTCATCCGAAAGTGCTCCTTTTCCCTGCTCCCCCACCCCATGCAATTGATCCAGATTGGGTGTGGAAATTGCAGGATTTTAATATTTCCTGACCATCTTTAAAAGGAGCAGTTCTCTCTGCAGTAATCAATATATTGTACAATACATCATAAGGCTCTTCTGATTTGTCTGGATAATGTTTCCTTCATGTAAATTCTATATCCATTGTAATAACTTGCCAGATAAATCACAGGTCCTGTTTTAAGTAAACAAAAACAAAACAAACAAAACCCCCGAGGCTAATAAAGTGGAAATGTAACAATCCTTGTTTAATGTATTACAGGGCGCTTTGAAGAAGAATTTATCAAAATGCGTATGGAGAGGCTGCAAGCTTGGATGACAAGGATGTGTCGCCATCCTGTTGTTTCAGAAAGTGAAGTTTTCCAGCAATTTCTCAATTTCCGAGATGAAAAGGTAGGAAATAATGTTCACAAAAAGATTGGGAATGAGGAATTGTTTCCTACCACCATCACCCTTTTCAGATAGGAGTTCAGTTTTGTAGTCTGCTGATTTGTCTGCCCCCCAGTGGGCAGTAATGAAGAGCTGCAAAATGCTGGGTTTAGTAGACTTAACTCATTGATTAAAATGAAAAATAAACTTGCTTTGTGAAATGTTATTTGCTATCATAACAGAAGTGGGTCTCTTTAAAGCGATTTTGTTTACAGTACTGCTTTGTGTATAATCTTCCTTCAGTAGAAAGAGAACAATTATAAGAACTCTTTTGACTGTTGCTCTGATCCAAATCTGTTGGATTTATTAGATGCTACAGTCCTCTGGTACAGCTTTGCTAACTGCAGTCTTACCTGATATAACAACCCCTCTCAATTTTCCTGTTATACATCATTTTCCTATATGTTTTTCTAGAGGTTTAATATCTTCACCTTCTGTAAATAATGTTTTCTCCATGATTAAGCTCTAACTCTGTTACCAATTTGGGTATCTAGTAATTGAGGAAAGAACAAGAAAACTGTTTTCATCACATAGTTACACTCTTAAATACACAGACTTTGCTCAAGAAATAAAATGATCCTTGGAGGTTTTTAAGATCCAACTGGGCAAAGCCGTGAGGAACTTGGTCTGACCTCACAGCTGACCCTCCTTGAGCAGGAGGTTGGACTCAACCTCCTCAATCTAAATTATTTTGTAATCCTGTAGGTAAGGGCTTAGTAACATAGTAAGCTACAGTCCTAGTGAAGGACTGTTTGGATGGCCAGAGCAGAGTTGTGTAACTGCTAGCTAGTCAATTGTTCATAGGATCTAACTAACTTACAGGCTGAAGTAAACAGAACCGATGGTGCAATACATCTGGAATTTTAAACTTTTTATTTTCTATCGGTTCCTACTAAGAATTTAATATGGCTATTGAGTAATAGTCTCATGATCTTCTGGACTAGCTTCTAATATCAGCACTATCACATGTGCAAATAAAGTTGAATAAAATTGCCTTTCTGTACTTCAATAATATGTGTGATTCTGTGAATATGCAAGAAGGTTCTGTTCACCTTAGGATCTAGAAAACAAAGTGCACAAGAAGGGAGGGAAACTCTAAAACTCTGGCCCCACTGAAACTATTTCATCTGAAAGGCTTTAATGTGTGGGTAGACTATTGCTTAGTTCTTCTAGAAGTTTCATTCATTGTTTAGGTCTATGTATTTAAAGGTGGATGAATAGCAATGGTCAATTTTTTTTTTCTTTTTTTCCTCAAGGAGTGGAAAATGGGAAAGAGAAAGGCAGAAAAAGATGAGACTGTAGGAGTTCTGATCTTTTCTACAGTGGAGCCAGAAGCTCCCGACTTGGACATGGTAGAAATGTAAGGTGGTGTTTTCTTTTTGCATGGATGTTATGCATCCATATTAACAACATAAACTGAATTACAAGTATAAAACTAAATAGTAAGCGTGCACACATGTATGTATTCATAGTTTTGAAGAGATGCTTATTAAGTTGGGTATGAATAATGGGTGTTTTGCTCAGTTCTTTTGAATGAGTGTTGGGGTATGTGGGGGTGTTCCCCTCCTTGCCCGTAAGCTCTTCTAAAACTTAGAGGAGCTCCACATGATGTCTCTTTGACTTCAGAGTTTGAATACTGATCCTGAAAAGACTTACCAAAACTAGTTGCCAAGACACTGATAGATCCTGTGGAGTTAAATAGTATGTTTTGTTCTTTTTATCCCTTATTCTGAACAGTTTCAAAGTGTGCTAGACTCTCCAAGCAGCTTGGAATAACTGTAGGTGGGCCATCAGGCAAAAAAAATATTTCTGTAAAATATCTGTAGTATTTAATGCATGCACTGAATCATTCTAATGGCTAGAATCCATGGTAAGCTATTGCAAATGAAGTGATTTAAATGATCAAATTCCATTTTTAAATGCATTATTACATCTTTGGGGTAGCCTTCTGGAAGTATAAATGGAGAGGTATGTGTGTACAAATATGTGTGCACCACAGCACTTCTGTGGTGTTGAGCAAGGTCACCACTGGGACAGACTTCATAAAGTGGCATCACTTTGCCCCTTCCAAGCCCAGCCCTGTCAGCCCTGCGAAGCGCGTGTGGGAGCTGGTCCGCACACACCCTGCAAACTGGGCAACTCGCGTCTGCTAGCACATGAGACGCGCTGGGGAGCAGTTGGGCACGGACAGTCACTGGTGGGGACCGAGCAGCCTCCGTCCTGGTGGACGTTTAGACCCCAAAGCAAGGTGGGGATGTGCAAGCTGCCTGCAGAGAATAATCCCCAGAGGGTATCGGCTCCTGAGCTGGGACAGTGCTGGGGGCCTAACTACAAGCATTACAGGGGTGGCTCTAACACCTCAGTAATACGCATGATGCTCCAGTGTCTGGGAACCTTTCAGGGTGCTCTTAAAGGAAAAAAGTGTGTCTGAGCATACACGCAAGTACAGATATATCTATACTGTCATCTGGCAAGTCTGCTCTGTCATTGATACTAAACTGCTAATAGTAACAGAAGTAGTTGTATACCTTCATTCATACTTTCTTAAATTAGGAGGGAATAGTTAAAGCAGAACTTTTTTTTAAAGGGTGGTTTTCAAGGATTTTTTAGGTATTTTTAACGGTGAGCRGGGAGAACAACTCATGATTCATATAATGATTTTTTTTTAATTATATTTAAATGTATCTTGATTTTAAAAAGTTGTCTCGGTTTCTTTCACTTCAAAGAAAGTGGCAACTGAAGCATGCCACTGTTCAGGTAAAAATGGGACTACTTCTGGAATGGTTAATTATGTAGTAGAGTTTTCAGAAAAACAAGAATGGAAATAGTACAGCGAGGAGAACAGCTTACTGCGTCTTTGAAACTTCACAGCTGTGTGGCATTATTGGTATCACATTAAGTATTTTTGAGGGCCTGAACATGTAGAGCTCCATACTTTATTGAACAGCTTTGCTGGAAGTCAGTCACCTGTCATAACTTCCTCCTGTAAATCAGCCCAATTTTAGTTTATCCATCTAATTCAGTTGTTTCATCCTGTTAGTCTTTTGGGGTATTGGGGTGTGCAGCTGTGATGCTTTAATTTTTTTCCCTTAAATAGTCTGTCCTCTTTCCAAAAAAGATAAATTTACCCTTGAAAATAAAACTTGATTTTTATTTTATATATATATATATATATATATAAATTTATATAAATATATATAAATTTATAGGAGTAATGGCTTTCAAGAAAATATATATAAGTGGGCAAATCGGCTTGTTCCAATAGCTTTTAGGTTCTCCAGTGAAAGGCATTATTTACTGAAACCATTTTGCTAGTTCTAGGTTTTGTTCCTGTGTGTCATCCTGACTTTGACCCAAGGATGGTAACTCTGTGCTGGCTGGACTTTTACAGTATCATGACCACAGAAAAGTATTTGGAATTAAAGAGGATGTCTTGCTGTTGGGGAAGCTAGAGTAAAACGAGGAACATGGCAGCTTAACTCTTAAAAAGCTGAGGTTCTGTCTTCATGTGAACAAGTAACTTTCCAGGGATAATTGCCATCCAAGGGCTGGAGGTGCTGGTGGGGTGGTGGGAGTCTCTGGGCTGCCCCAAGAGCTGCTGCACAGGGTCTGGGGGAGTTGCTTGCTGTTGCCTTGCTGGGAGCAAGAGACTGACTCTTGCAGGCTCTGGAGAAAGCGTTCGTAACATCTGATGCAGCTTGAAAAATTCTGATGGAAAATTACAGTTGGAACATGTATGCCATCATCTTCTGTAAAGTTTTAAGAGCATTACTATGCATGCAGTGCTATATTGATGGAAAGTTTTGATTATTGTCAAAGTATGTTAAGTTATGCATATATATTTCCTTAGAAGAACTGATCTATTACCTTTTATTCACCTACTTCAGACTTAAATGTTTATGTGGAACAGTTTGTTTATTTATTCATTGCTATATGAATTTTTATTACTTCTGTTATTCTAACATTTAATTTTCTGACAATGTGAGGTCCTTTTGTTTGTGTTTAGTGCTCTAGATATGCATTTGGCTCTTCTGTTATTACATGATCCCATCACAGAGGATATTTAGCTAGTAGCCTTTTTTAAGGTAAGGAACCATAGTAAGAATGATAGTCCTGATCCACACATTTCTTAAGAGATGAAAAATAGCATGATGAATGCCTGGATCCGAAGAAGGAATTTCACTGACATCAGAGTTCGTAGAGATTTCATGGAATTCACTTATTTCTGTGATTCTCAGACATAGTTGGCACTTCTAAATATTTCACTTTTGTGTTTAGAGCTAGACTAAACTAATGCATTTGTTTAAACTGTTTTTTGTTTTTGTTTTTTCCAAATGCCACAGAGAACAGAAGTGTGATGCAGTGGGTAGGTTCACCAAAGCAATGGATGATGGTGTTAAAGAGCTTCTGACAGTGGGACAAGAGCACTGGAAACGGTGTACAGGGCGTAAGTGTCCCTTCTGAACTCAGCAGTGATTTCTGTGTTGCTTTTTTCTTTACTTTTTAATAACTCAAGGCACATCGTAAAACTCGAGGAAATCCTTAATTGTCATGAGGTTTTTATGCCTTTCTGTCTGCTTTCAGTGTCTGAAAGTATAAAGCATACAATTCTCCTTCCCCTGTTATTTTTCTCATGACAGAAAATATCTGTTCCCCGCCCATATGTTAAAATTGTTAAAGTTAAGTAGTTCTAATCATCCAGCTAAAAATCCTTGTTGGACCTGTTCTAATAATATTTGTCCTTCATCTAGACTTTAGTAACATGGGCAAAGTAGATCTTTTTGATCAAATTATAAATGGTTGCATTTTATTAACCCCTTTTTTAGGATTCTTGCATGCCAGGAGGAGTGATTTAAAGGTGAAATGAGACTTAAAAATAAAAAATAAAGTCTTGATTCTAATTTATTCTTTAGCCCAATTCTTCTTCTCCTATCTTGTCTCTTCCTTCCCACAGATATTTAGGGTTGCAGAACTTCACACCAAGTCCCTATGTCTCTGCCTGAGCTCTAATTTCCTAGTCCACAGCAGTGTTCAGTGTTTGTGGCCACCACAAGGCAGCTATTGAAAGGAAGCAGGTACTACAGCTGAGGATCATAATAAGAAACACTTCAGGGCAGGCTGTAGTGTCTGGCTACCAAAGACCTATCACATAAATCTCTTCAAATCTCCAATTTTTTGTATTTATTTTTCTTACTCCCATGCAATACTTTGTCCCCAGACTTGGAGTAAATACATCTCCCGAGTTACCTCTTTGCCTCTTTTCTCAATCTCACATTGCAGTTGAACATCTGGGACTGACCAGACAGAATGGAAAGTAGAGGAGCACAGTCTCTTCTGGTGGTGACTACATTAGGCCTTTGTGCCTGTAGGATGTGGTTTTAAATTAATTAAATTCCTCTCCTTTGAATAGGAGGGTTTACCACTACACATCATTGACACTCCTGCTACTAAGGTCAAAAATTGTCTAACCTAGAGTCTCCTCTCTCACAGGACTTTGCTCTGATTCTGTATGGCTCTCATTTCACTAGCAAATGATACTGACGGGAAAGCAGAGGGGGGAGAGGGAATAAGGTCCCTCAGAAGCAACTTTCTAAACAGTGTTACTGTGCAGTTATACAGATCAAGTGAGATGAAAACCCCCAAATTAAGGGCTGGCTCTTTATACTTATGGTAGAAATTCAGTATTTTGTTTGCTACTAAAATACAACATAATCTTCATAAATTTATGACATTAGCGCTTTGGGTATGTAATGACTCTTCTAATAATTATAGCTATTAGCCAGTGTAAACACAACAAATCGGCTGTGATCATGCTGGCAAATTGTTTGGACCTTCTGGACGTTCATACAGAGTAGACAAGGAGGCAGGTAAACCTGGACATGCAAGAACATAAGAACTTCAGTAGTCTTTTTATATATGTATAATATAATATATAATTTTTACTCTCCTGTCAACACTAGTCCCAGCTCCTAGTGAGAAGTATTTTTGGCACTTTCTGTGTGATATCTATGTGCATTCTGTTCAGTAATATTTAAAATGACTGACAGCCGAAACTTCTTAAATGCAAGTAAAAACCAGACATTTTTCATTGGAGTTCCTACTGGGGATGGAGTAATGAGCTAATGGCTTATAGCAGAACTTCAGTACTCTAAAATGTATTTGTTACATAAGAAATATCAGTTGTCAAAAAATAAACTAACTTCTGGGCAAGAATTTGATCCAACAAGGTCAATAAACTGACATGGGATTCACCACCACCACCACGTGAGGGTCCCTCTAAACATCTGGATTGTGTCATGCCAGAGGAACTGAAAACTGCTCTTATAACCAAACAGCGTACCCTCTGAATACAGATGTCTGAAAACAAAAAGCAGATCTAGTTTTTTTTTGTTTGTTTGTTTTCTGCTAGTAAGAGTAGTTTATAAAAAGTATTTTCACTTTTCAGATTGCTTTTTAGGCCTTTGGGGTGATGGTATTCAAATAGTTAATAATTGAATACCTACTCATAAATCACAGCTTTTTGACCTCATTGTGAGGAAGCAGTTTATACATACACTTCTAATAATTAGACTCTAACAATTAATTTTATGATCCAGATACTTCTGTTTTTATTCCCAGAAAATCTTGGTTTCTAGTCTCTCTAAAAATCCATGATTTGAAGAGAGGTTAGGTATTATAGGTCTGTACAATAATCCCTTCTTTAAAATGTTGATGAGATCTCCACATCACTTCAGCATTTTTTTCTGGGAAGATACAGGCTGCTCACAGAGGGGGAGAAAAAAACTCACTATATGCATAGGTTGGAAGACTGTAAGCTAGGAGTACAGTGAGATTTCTACAGCAGTCACACACAGTCTCCCCAGCTGTGGCTTTCGAGAAGCCAGATTGCACTTGCTTTATCCAATTGTGGAACTTCTGTAGGGGAGGGGGTAAGAATGTGACTAAACGTTTCACTAGAGGGGAAAAAAATAAAACCTAGGGGGTTTTTTTGACATTTGTTTCTGTCAAGTTCTGGAAATGCTGCAGACTTAGTCACGTTTACTCTTGTGTTTTTGCTTTTGTTTCCTTCTTTTTCCCATCCGTTTCCTGCCTGCAGCACTACCCAAGGAATACCAGAAGATAGGAAAAGCATTGCAGAGCCTGGCACTGGTCTTCAGCACTAGTGGATACCAAGGTACTTCTGTATCTTCATTTGCACTTTCCTTAACAAAAGATATTTTGATTAGATCATGCTATCGTTTTTGCCAAAGATCTTAATGCTTTGCTCTTTGAATTTTAAAATCTTTAATATGTTCAGTCTGTTTCTGACAAAATATTAAAACCTAGTTTCCCCATGTGTATTACAGGGTTTTTGTTTGTTTTGGGTGTGGTTTGTGGGGTTTTTGTTGTTGTTGTTCCTAGTCTGCAGTCTTGTTTACACTCACTGTGCAGCTGTGTGATGGCTTGGGGAGAGGGGAAGGGTGTTCTGTTTGATCTCATTAATATGTAATCTGGTCAGTGGCCTGACTAACAAAATATGCTGCAGTATCTTCTCATGACCTATATTTCTGTGTTGTATCAAAGGGAAGGGAAGAAAAATGCAGCCTTGAAAAATATCTGCCACCCAAAACTGTTGTGTGACTTACTTCATGAAACAGTAACTCCACATGAGGATGGAAAACTTATTAAAAGACTCTTGTATGCCATTATTGGAGATGGAGGGTTGGCTGTTGTAGCCTATTTTTGTCCTTCACCTTTCCTTCTCCTTCAACAGTCCTAAAATACTGTAGCTTGTCATGTTAGGTATGAAAGTTCTGGGAGGGAATTGATTGCCATTTCTTTTTGTAGACTTCATATTCTCCTAAAATGTAGTATTTAGGCCAAACTTATCCTGCTTTGATATGCTAAATTCTGCTAATATGTTTTCTAAGTAATTGGAAAGTATTTTCTATCCCAAAGGGACCTGATTGGGTCCATTTTTCTCCAGATTTCTTAAGCCATTTTTTTTCCCAAGACTTAATAGCTAAATTGCTCTGTTCCAAAACATTAATTGCTACAGCATGGAGATTTCCTGAAGTCTTTCTATCATAGGCCACTTAGTTAACCAGTACTTACTTTGCTAACTACTAATCGGTCCTTTGTTCTGTACTCCTAAAACTTCTTTTGACCCGTTAGCCTTGTATTAAAATGGAACCAGTTCTGAAATTCAGGATCTCTGCTGCTTGAAACACTGGAAATAGGTATACTCCCTGTAGTTTGTTCTCCCTCTTTTGTCCTGTATTTTAACAGGATGATTGCTTATTTAAAATCAGAGTAGCATCTTACCTAAACTTTACTTTTTGGTGTGAGAGATGAACAGAGGAGATGCATAGTTATATATTCTTATCATGGGTTAGAGAATTGTAAACCCTAGCCAAATACAATATGTAGCAATAGTTCTTGAGAAAGGACTGAAAATTACTTGAACTGTAACACACATTCTTTTACCAGGGTAAAGGGAAAACAATATGGCTTAAAGCTAGGATGCAAACTTGCAGTTCAGCCTTACGAAGGAAAGCTTCAGTTTGATTTCCAGCATCTTCGAATGGTATGAAAAATAGATCCCATGATACCTGGGAGCAAGGCAGGGATGTTGCCCTTTGCTGTTTCCCTAGTTGTACCTGGTTGCACCCCGGTGTATTACTGAGGAAAATGTCATCTTTGCCACTGATAGCCTCTGTCCTGATCCCATCTATTTTGCTCTTTTTAATTTCACTGGTACAGCAGTGTATTTCATTCAGAATTAAGAATATATGGGATTCTTTGCATTTAAAGTTCAGATCCCAGAAGAGAGAACAAGTGAAGTGTATGTATTGCTTTAAATGTCTTTGTCACTATTGCCCTCAGTCTGTCCTGCTGCTGTTCATGTGCATTTTTATTTGATGGTTGTTTTGAATAGTGGTCTGTGGATTGAGCAGGCTCTGTGCAAGAGACATAAGCACCTGGATGTAAATCAATAGGATGCAGCTTTGCTAATCTCAATATTTAAAAGAAAGTACTAAACCTATTCCTCTGAATGAAGAAACATTAGCAAGGCAATACTGGCTAGTAGGGAATGCTCACCTTGAAATGTGACACTGTCCTGGAGTCCATCAGACTGGCCTTATGGATTTGGAAAGCTTGCTTTCAACAGCTACTCTCAGCCCATCTGCAGGCCTGCCAGCCTGCCTGTGACTCAGATATTCTGATGAAGGCCTGCATGCACTGCTAACAACCTCATTTCTGAATGCCACCTAAAACCAATTTACCTTTTTCATCAGTGCTGCCTTCTTACCCTGCCAGCCTTGTGTGGTGAATATCTACTGCCTTCTCTCTTAATTTACAGCCTAAAAAGTCTAAGGCTGCATCTGTTAAGATCCACTTGTTAAACTGACCTAATCCTGCTATTTCTCTTACGCTACAGAATGAGCCTTATCAATTAGTTGCCACCCACAATGCATATAAGGCATCTGTCCCCAGTTTTTGCAGAAGCAAGAGTACATTTAAAACTATTAATGATGCATCAAAAGGTTCTCTTTTAGCTTGGTCATGGGCCTATGTACTGTCTGATCTGTTTTAAGAATATCAGCTGTGAAAATATGATCCATGTCCAAAAACATATATTGGACAGTTCCAGAATACAGCTGGAAATAGTCTTGCAGCCTGATACACCTTGCTTATCTTATCGCAAAGTATGATGCTCTGAGGTTAACACAGCCTTAAATAGCATGACTTTCCTTTTGCGGTGCCAAATCTGGGCAAGTCTTTCTTCTGTATTAAGAAAGTAATGTCTATGGTATGCCATTCAACCACAGTGAGATCTCCAAATTCTACATCACCCCTCAGGAATTTTCTTAGGTAGTTACATATGAGTTTCACTATCCTGCCAGTTAACAACAGACAGATCTTGCCTTCCAAGGTGCTCGTGTACTAGGTGTTGCCAGTCTGAGGTGCATTTTTCCAGGGGAAAAAAAATTACTTGCTACAAGTAATCTGTAGTACATCAAACTTTATCTCTTTCCTACTCCTGGATTCTGTTAAAAACCTGCTTTGGGGGGAAGGGGGGGGACAGGACAGGACTTCCTGGCAAAAATTTCTGCGGCCCTAATCATTTGCCTTACAGAATATTAGCTCTCTCAGTATGCCTGATGTGTGTTCTCTCAGGTGATAACCACTGGCATTTACCAACCAGTTAAACTGCTAGGAGGCACTGCTGAACATCTTCAAAAGACTCCTTATGCTTTCACATCTTCTTTCATTTCCCCATGACATATTTTCATTGCTTTAGGGACCTGCATACTGTCTACTCACAGTTGTGTTAAAACAGCTGCAGAAGATTATTGGCAATTTTAACTGGTCTTTTTATGAGTGTCTTTAATCAGTGCTTTTAAGGCCTCTCTGCTTCTCTTGAGGTTATAGGTAGTGGACACTGCCCTAATTTTGTTGTAAATATGTCAGCAGGATGTGGTGCTTTCTACTTTTCCGTTGATGAAAGAATGACCTGACATCCTGGTATGCCCTTTCACTGGGACCTATTACCCAGCTCAGCCTTCTTCACTTGGGTTAAGCAGCCTATTGCCAACTTAGCATCTTGCACAGATCTCCAGAAGCTGAGGCTGCTGGAGATGTGGCCCTATCAAAATAGCAAACTCTGACTGAAACCCATACCAAGAGTGACTAATGGGAGCAATCTGCTGGTGGAACTCAAGTTGCCTTGGTGGGTGAGCATGGCAACTGCATGCTGTAACTTCTCAAAGGCCTAGTGTAAGGCATGACAGACCGAGCATGACATGACACTGCTGATAACGTTTGAATTTGGAGGGTACAAGTGACAAGCCTAATTCTTAAGGCTGCCCTGGTATTATCTGTGAAAGGGACTGCATCCTTTGGCCTTCTACAATGTAAGAAGCTGCAAATATTCTTCTACCACTTGTGTGCCTGTCTATTGCTGGGACCCACCATCTAGACCAACTTTTAAATCATTCTTTAGCCCCAGCTTTTTAGGGATGTGAATGTCTCTGCTAGTAGTAGAAACTGAACATACCTTGTGCCTTCTACAAGCTGACTCTGTGCCCTGCTGTCCCCCAAATGAGAGAGGACCAGGATTGGAAGGGTTTGTCTGGAGTTTTTGCAGCTCCAATCTGTGAAAGTCCCTTGGGTGAATTCTGCATGGACAGGAGTAGTTTCTACTCGAATATAAACACTTTCTCCCTCTTTTTGCTCAGATAGGAAAAGTAATTTTCTTTTATATGGTGTTATAAAATGAACAGCAACACCCAGACCAACCTGGCTTGTGAATCTAGTTGAAGCCATACGGTGTTTTGTTGCAAAATCTAGGAACAAGTTGCCTAAGCAGCAGTCTGAGTAAACTCAAGGTTACTCCTGAGCAGGCTTGGAACCCTGCAATAATGAAATTGTTTAAATCTGCGTGAAATAATAATTTGATCTCCCTGAAACTTCTTAGTCTTACAGTAGTAAGCTCCCTTTTGAGTTATGTGCCTCTTAAACTTATGAAGTCAATTAGACTTCATATTAAAACTTTTTATTATTTTAGCCAGACAGGTAGGCTTTTAAATAGAAATAGGAGAAAAACAGCCATTTCTTTAGCAGTGTTTGTATTGCTGGACTCACTAGCACTTAGGTTCAGTAGCTCCTCCTCAAAGCTTTCGGCTTTGAAACCAGTCTAAGGAAAAGTAAGAACTGATTGATAGACTTGAATATTCGGTCATTCTTCTGTTTTCTTTAGGATTCTTTCATTTCAGCCTGTCCTATTAAATCTCTAACACAGATGAGTTCATATGTGGGAGTAAAAAAAACTATTTTAATATTCAAATTAATGATTAATAGGTTTATAATTGGAAATTGAGTTCCTGATTAATATGTCCATAGAATAAAAAAGTTTGTAAAATACTGTAACTGCTCGCTAATATCAAGACATGTTTGAAGGGATGAAAAAAATCCTTGAACTAGTATTCAATATCTGCAAGTTATACCTTCCCCCTTCTCTACCTCAACCTGCTTTCCTTACTGTTGACTACATGCTTTGGATAAGCTAACAAGGATGGAAAGAAACTGGTGTTTTTAGAAGGTGAAGTGTCATGAAAAAACAAGAACATAAGGCTTGCTTTCATCTTTGTTCCATGTAGCCATGTCCTGCTAGTAATAGCTCTTGTGATGTTGTCTAGTTTGGGATTTGTGGTGGTGTTTGTGCTTCTAGTTGTAGCTTCTGGGGTCCCTTGATCTATTTTACATAATGATGAAGGCTAGAAACAGTCTCTCAGATAAAATCTGAAATTCGTAGAGCCTGAAAACATGATCTAAGAGTTCTCTAAAGTGACAGAAATCCTGTTGACAGGGAGGAAAAAAGTTGGGCCTGCCTGTCCCTTCCCCTGTCTTTTTAATAATTATGGTCCAGGGCTGTTGGAGTTGTTGGGGTTATCATCATTGCTCTGTAGGATGTCGTGGAGAATTTGCTGCTCGTTAGGTATGAAAGTTACTTTAAAAACTGGAATGACAGGTGCGCTCTCCAGCTTTGTTAGTATGTCTGCAGGTGGGGTATCTTCTAGTGTCACCCTCACTGTCCTCCTTCCCCTCCCTTTCTGGTAGGCTTCCTGTTGTCCTGTGTGTAGGAATAACTGTATTTATACTATGTATATTAATTAAATGTGGAAGCAAATAGTACTAGTAATACAGCAGAGCAGTGTTTAAATGGTCCCTCTAGCTTTCATTTTCTACAAGATTTTAAGAGTTTTGGCTTTTTTTTATGCTTTAAGAACACTTTTTTCCAACTTCTTTATTACTTTTGGGTATAAAATGATGCATAGGCTTTTATTATTGTAAAATAAGTCTTTTTTTTTTTTAATTTGGGTTGAATCATGACTTGCGTCTGTAATTTATTGTAATTTGAGCACTGATATTTACTTTTAGGAGAATCTGATCTCAATGAAGCAATAACAGAAGCAGGAAAAACCTATGAGGAAATTGCCAGTCTTGTAGCAGATCAGGTAGAAGTGTTGTAATGTATCCATTGGCACAGTGTGTGCAAGCTTATCTCCTATTTGCTTCACTTCTGACTTTTTTCTTATTAAAACATAATAAATGCTAGTGCTGCAGACCACTTCAATGAAATTACTGTTAATATTTTTAAATGTACCTTCAACTTCTCTTTTCTACTACATGTGAGCTTGGGGGAAGTGATGGGAGGGTATTTCTCTTGGATAAGAAGGCTCACTTTCGGGTTTCTAAAATCCTAAAGTGCTTATTTCCTCTTTAAATGGCTTTGTTTTCTGATGTCAGTGGGCCATCTTCATTACAGATGCAACAGAATGAGATTTAATCAAGGATAGGATTTCCCTCTTCTCCTTGCTTTCCTCAAATGTCCACAGAATCCTCATCTTGCTGCTCTTGATTATATATTGACATGCAATTGTCTGCTTCAGTAACTTCAATTTTTGTAATTTCTCTTGAAAAATTTGTTTAAGTCATAAATTTGTGTTTACCACCTGTGAAGTTTAAAGTCTCCAAAATGCAGAGCATCTTGATTTCAATGTTGAGTCTGGAAATTATTCTTAAAACGACTTTCCGAATCAACAAATAAGGAGATGCACCTGTGCTTAGGCACATCTTTATGTGCAGTGAGACTGTTGCTTAACAGTGCCATTGCTATGGCTAGGAGCTCCTCTTCGATGGAAATTTCGGTGCAAACCCCTCACTTTATAACCAATGCTGAGTAAAATGGAGAACCAGTGCTGAGTAAAATGGAGAACCAAGGCATCTGCTCACTGGTGCTCAGTGTCTTACTCCAAAGAGCTTTCATCTTTATAAAGGTTCTGTACTTACCTGCCCATGTATGTTACAAATAATGGGAAGATTTGCACTTCTGTGAGTGCAGCCAGGCTTAACACTTCATCTTGATGCTGTTTTCAGAATCCTTTAACTCTTCCCTTTACCTCAAAATACTATTCTTCTAGCAGGCAAAAAACTTGTTTAAATATGAAAAAACTTGCAACAAGCAATTGAGGTTTTGGTTGGATGTGTTTTCCTTTTCTTTCCTTCTTTTTCTTCTCTCCCTTCTTTTCTGTCATCTTTCTTTTCAGTGTCTGTGTTACTAATATGCCACAGATATTTTTTACTAATGCTACATTTTTGTTTGTTAGCCAAAGAAAGATCTTCACTTTCTGATGGAAACAAATCATGAATATAAGGGATTTCTTGGTTGCTTCCCTGACATCATAGGAGCTCATAAGGTATGTGTGTGGGAGGAGGCCTTTCCTAGTAAGGGGTAGGCAGTAGCAAGACCTACAGAACACAGCAACAAAAGCGTTGGTATGTTATATTGCATTTGCACTGCAGTCTGGCCCCTGCTGCTTGTAACATGGAAAGCTTCTGTGAAGACGACTTTTTTTAAATAAGAAATACTTAGAGGGGAGGGAACCTAGAATTTGTCTTAGACTTAAGGATATCATGGTTTGCTGCTATAGCAGAGCACTAGAAGCTTCAGGGTTTTCTTTAGGGTAACTTCATATCCCTAAATGGTGAATAGCAGTAGTATCAATTTGTAATATTGATGAATTTTACATGGTACTTGACACTGAAGCATATCAATACTGTAGGAAAAAGTCTGCATTTATATAGCTGACTTATTGATATGTGATATCCAGCTGTGCACTGCCCGTACGTTTCTTTAATCTTTAAAAATAGAGCAATAGGGCTAACTTTGTGCCAAAAAAGTGCTCTGTAACATGATAGCCATCATACAATAAAGCAATGAACTTAGTCATTATTTTTAGTTTTGCATGTTCAGTTTTTCTCTTTTCTCCTGGAATTGTCCACGTGTTCATGTGACAGCTATTACTTGTTTCAGAAACTAAAATTTAAAATTTTAAACAAGAACACAAGTGTTTTCCAACCACTTGAAGTGCTAAATGTAAAAGTATGTTCTTGTTTGCTACAAGAGTAGCAAAGAGCTATAAAAGCATGTCAGATTTAGACGTATTCCAGTAAACTTAATTCTTCTGGATATTTAAGGTGCCCAATCCCACAGAATACTTGGAAAAAATAGTAGCATAAACAAAATGCGGAAGAAATGTTTTTAAAACCTGAAACGCCAACCTATGGCAAAGAGACATGTAGATTTTCTTGAATATTGTTTGTCACGAAGAGGAAAGTGCACTACAAATATACTGTGAAGAGGGAGGTGTTTGTTTCTTGTTATTTATTTAATTTTTGATCTGAGAGAAGCCTTGCATCACACAAATGTCACAGTGAAGTGGAGCCTTTTGGAAAACAGTGTTTTGTCTGAATGCTGTAGAATGTGCAAGTAAGATTCTACCGGTATCTGGTAGTTTGAGGCTTTTGGATGTCTATTATCTTAGAGCCAATTATATTTTAAAATTTGGTCCTTTTGTCCTTCCTGTACACATCCCTGTTTATTACTGTCTTTACCAAATTCAGTTTCTGACTGAGCTCATGCCTTGTTTTTAAGTCACTCTTGCAAACTGTTAGCACCCTTAACAAACTTTAGGTGAAAATGCCAGAAGGCAGAATTGGTCATTGTGTATGTATAGTGTGCAAATCCAAAATGTGGCTAGTGCCACTGAAGATGACTATAAAATTCTTTAAGTTGACTGCTCTTTTAATCTTTCTGTATTTTGGTTTCTACAGGGAGCAATAGAAAAAGTGAAGGAAAGCGACAAATTAGTTGCGACCAGTAAGATAACGCCACAAGACAAACAGAACATGGTGAAACGTGTGAGCACCATGGCTTATGCACTACAAGGTAAAACAGGCTAGATGACAATATTGTCGACTTCTGAAAGACAACTGTTAACAACTTAGTAACAAACTTAGAGAATCTTTGCTCTACCAGGAACGATAGTGAGAGCTAGTGTGATTTTTTTTTTTTTTTTTTTTTTATTACATATATATATATTTTTTTTTTTTTTTTTTTTTTTTTTTTGTATTACATATATATATATATATTTTTTTTTTTTTTCTTTTGGTCATCCTTTGTTTGTTCCTCTAGAATTATAGCTCTTTTGCCCATTATTTTGTTTTCAGATCTCATATTATATATTTTAGAAACACAATTAAAAAAAAAAAAACACACACACAACCTCAGACTACTAATTCTTTCATTTTCAAATGACAGTGTCTCAAACAAAGAGCTTGGGCCCAGATGCAGGAAGCAGGTCAGCACCTGCGCAAGTACTCTTCTGACTCATGGCTTAACCTCAGCTGGATCTTGTCTGGTTAATATTCTTGTGGATAAGGCTTTATTTACTGGATGTTCCTTCAATGTCACTCAAACTTTACAATAATTCTAACAAAGATGAAAGTACAAGATATAGCACAGTGGACTTGAAGAACTGGGAAAGTAAGGAGCCAGGGCTCAGTCCTGCAGGATACAAAGCCCTTAAATGCTTCCTGTCACTGACTTCAGTGGGATTACTCATTTCTGAGAGCTGCTTTTTAGCTGATTTAGAGGTGAGAGTTTAAAAAAAAAAAAAAAAAAAAAACACTTTTTTCCTGGCCACACTAATGCAAAATGACTCCACTGTTTCAGTGTTAATCATAGAAAAAGACCTCTAGGATGACTGTTAGGATATAGAATATTTCTTCTCCTTCTATGGGTATCTCAAAGAAAATATGATTAACTTTTTATTTCAGCCATAAGTCAAGCTGCCTTGTTTAGTGACTTGACAAGTTCAGTGGTCTGGTTGGATCAGTTCAATTGGAAGGTGCAAATACAGAGATGTGGTGAAAAGTGTTATGGACTCAGTAATGCTGTTCCTTAAGTTCCTAGTGAAACAGCCTCAGTCAAGAATGGGTGCACACTGCTGGATGTGCTGTCTTTTCAGCTGATATAACAGTTGTGGCTTGCAACTTAATACCTATACCCTTCCAAATCTGACTGCCTTGGCTAAATTTTTTTTGAAAAACTTGAGGAAAATGCTGTTACCTCAACAGGATAAAATCCTAGTGGTTTTCTTTTTTCAAATCTTTGTACACTTGAATACTATAACAAGATCCTGGCTTTATCCAAGAAGTGTCTGCATTTTGTCAGTGAGTAAAGGACACCCTACTGGTTTTACAGATGGTTCCATCATAACTTGAGTGCTGTGGACAAAATGGTTTGTGCAAGTGTGAAAATAGTAACTATACTGATAGGGCTGGTCACTGAGCTTGTTTACACAGTAACTAACCTGAACTGAGTGAAACTGTTCTGAATTATGAACACTTCTTAAAAATGTTTGCTTCCTGGGTCTGATTACAGCTGAGATGAATCACTTCCACAGCAACCGGATTTATGACTACAACAGTGTCATTCGCCTGTATCTGGAGCAGCAGGCACAGTTCTATGAAACGGTAAGCTGTAGTATTTCAGTGCCACTTTCTTGGCCCATGCTGCGCTGCTACATTCATTGTGTATGAAAGGCTCACTG
This sequence comes from Apteryx rowi, assembly GCF_003343035.1. Taxonomy (NCBI): domain Eukaryota; kingdom Metazoa; phylum Chordata; class Aves; order Apterygiformes; family Apterygidae; genus Apteryx; species Apteryx rowi. The sequence continues at coordinate 500,422 of NW_020450703.1, read as the reverse complement.
CACTTAGTCATCTTTTTGTATGGGCCTCTCCCTGAGAGCAGATATTTGAAGAGGAATTGTACATGTAAAAAAAAGAAAACAAAAAAAAAAACCCTCCATGAGAACAAAGAATGAGTTGAAATAACATTTTCTTATAGATACTATTTTGTGCTATAACTCTGTGTCATATTAGACCTAAAAGGTTTTGAGAAACATTGTTGCTAATTGACAGCTTGATTTTTTTTTTTAATGCCACAACTAAATTTACAAAGAGCTTGTGTTAGCTTTATGCACACAAAATTAATCTATTTTCAGAAATGAGTTTGAACAGTATGTAATAAATAAGACCTATAGCACTGAATACAATAGTAAGCCATTTGAGGGATGCTTCCATTCCATTGAATGGGAGGGCGAAAGGAGGCATCTGTGATTAAAGCCTGATGTATATGTCTAGGGAAGAAGTGGGTTTACAGTGGTTTAGGTAACTTATTCAACATGTTTATTCTGAGAACTTGACCTGCAACCTTAGTTTTCATCTAACATTGTTTTCTTATGTATGTCACCCCTTGTGCTTCTTGAAATGAAGCCTGAGAACAAATTCCTTAATGTGGTACCCTGGGAAAACACATGAGTTTGAGAGTGCTGGAACCTGGTTCTATCACTTAAAGGAGTGATAAGCAACTGGTTGCCCTTCACAGCAGTAAAAGGTGCCAGAGGGGCTTCAGAGGTATCTTTAGTGGATGAGAACTTCAGGTCACCTTGCTCATTTTCTCTCTCACCTGATGAGGTTAGGCACACATTTCCCTTACCTTCTTCAAATCTCTTGCCCAGTCTATTCCAGTTCTCTCCTCTCCCAGTTGTAACCTCACCAGTCTCCTTGGGTCAGTCTCCCACTTTCCTCCAGTACAGGGATCAGATCTGCATTCACATGTGAGGTGCTTGGGCACTGTAAGGCCTGAGGGAGAGCACAGGAACTGAGCTCAGCTCCGATGTGCTGTTCCAGGAGAGAGGATTTCATGAAAAATCTGGCATTGTTCCTTAGACCCCTACCTTATGGGTATCAAAGCATGTTTGATAACTGGATCTTTTGAGTAGTTAGTTCTTCCTTAGCCTTTAACTTAAGGCTTACAGCTCAACCAGGCTTGTGTGGATTTCCTTGGAATGATCAAAGGTGCCTCTCCAGTATTGCTGCTTTCCTCCAGCCAAATAAGAAGTCTCTGGTCCAAAGTGAAGAGGCTTTTGGTTACATGGGCAGAGCAATACATATATACATATATATATATATATATATATATATATATATTTTTTTTTTCTCCCTGTCTCTTTCTTAAAAATAGCTGACAAGTTTCTAGGATAACATCAGCCTGTGTTCAGACATCCAGTATCGAAAACTACTGGCCAAATGGTTGCCCTTCCTGAAAGCTATGTATGACTGAAAAATGACTCTTATACTGCATAGTCCAGTGCTAGATAATCTAAAAGGCAGCGTGCTGTCCTTCCTGTGTACAGTACTTAATCCAACATATAACCTGAGAATTGAAAGCACAAAATGAACAAGGCAAAAAGTGCTGCACATGAAAATAAGCAGCTCTGGTGGAAACTATCAGAATTGTTACACTTTGTAAGCAACCTGGGGTTTGGGCTGTGAGTAGGAGAAATGGGTTTTTGCTTAGATGGGTGTGTGGTGGTTTGGGGTTTTCTGTTTCTTTTAGGGTTATTTTGGTTCCCCAGCCCCCAGGAGTGAGGGAGAAAAACTGGTTTTCTCTGGCCTGCTGGTAGCAGGCAAGATGATCTGGGACTGATGTTGCTTTCACAGCAGGCAGAACTGGCCAAGGCAAGTTGTAGGTATAGGGGTTGTTTTTGTTTTTGTTTTGTTTTTTTCCSCTCTGCCATAACCAGGTTTTACCAGACTTCTCTTTAGTTCTACCCAAAAAGACAATGGAGCATTAATGCAAGTCCACATTTTCTATCATATCTGCCTCCCACACCATCCTAGTGACTCTTAAGTTGTTTAACAGACATGGAGGAGTACATGCAACTTTCATAACCCTGTTCTCTTATTGGGCAAATCTTTCAAATCATGAATTCAGACCAAATGGAAAAAAATATAATGGTCTATTTTACAGGGTTATGTAATGCCAGTTATATTGCTAGAAAATCTTTCTTGCATGTTTTTCCTCCTTCCCTGTATATTCTACAAGAGTGGAGTAAAACATTCTTAATATAAATGAGAATGTGGCACCAAAAGGGACAGTGTATTTGATTGAGTTCTGAATTTGATTTTTATCTGCTTTAAAACATTCCAAAAGAAAATTCCTATTTGACCCAAAGACAGATCCCTGCCTGTGTGCCTATGTTGTACATGAAAATACACTAGAAAGGACACCTACTTCTGGTGTCTCAGCATGTAGAAAAGAACAAGCCACAGAAAATTCATACAGGCTCTCTGTGTAATAACAGTGCTCCTACTGGAAGGAGAGAAGCCTAGTGGAGACCCAGACTCCTGGATCAAGCAATCCCTTTACAGATTTTTTCTTTGTGCTCTTGTTCTTTTGCTCAGCTAGAATGGGTAATCTGAATACTGTTAGTGAAATGATACAGAGGGACATAATTTACACCTTGGATGAGATCTGGAGGAAAAAAAGGGCTGCTACTTCAATTGTCTTCATGCCTGGGTCTACCAGGGATTTTGGACTAGAATACCTGTAGTAAAACACATGGAATCAAAGCAGTCCTCACTGTGATGGTGGGTTGCAGCTTGAGGGACCCTAGTAGCATGAAGAACCACATCAGAGACTTTGGAACGCTTTTCAGTCATTACCAGTCAAAGTTATTAATCAGCAGATGTTTCTCCTGAACAGACAGTTGTCTTCCAAGACCAATGTCGTGCATTACTGCAGTCTAAACAATAGTTTTGGTGACAGTGCTGACAGCTGGTCCTTTTCAAAATCTGTTTGAATTTGTGAAGAAAGTACCAACAGGTCAGAGTTGAGGTGTACTGACTGTACAATACTCCCTGTGCTTAGGTACCGTGTTGTATCTGCTGTATTAATAGAGCAGCTGAATGTACAATGCTGTCAGCTTTGTATGCATCAGGGATGCAGAGGAAGCACTTTGCCATTTCTGGAAGATGAGGGAACATTGTTTTAATCTTTCAACCTGAAATCTTATTTCTGTATACTTTACATATTTAACATGTTCTGTTTCTTTGTTTCAGATTGCACAAAAGCTGAGGCAGGCACTCAGTCGCTTTCCCGTGATGTAGAGAATAAGGAATAGTCAACAATGAAGAACAACTCCGAAGTGCTTTTCTGATTTGGGGGGCAATGCCAATAAAAACTTGTTAGCCTTTGCCAGCCAAAAATGAACCAAAAAAATCAGTTGCAAAAAAAGAAAGAAATGATTTAAAATGTTTACTTTATCAGTCTAAATCTATCAGATATTTAGGTTCTTTTTGAATGCTCTCCCCTTTGTATCATTATTTAATAAAAGCAGCTAAATAATGCTGTCAGTTGTTGGGATCCAAATCATCAAATTAATGTGTTGCCATGGACTACATGTAGATTTGCATCTACCAGATGTTCTTCCAAATACTCTTAATCAACATCAGAATTACAAGTTTTTTAAAGTGGGAAAGCAAACACACTTGAAAAAGTGACTTTGTTTTAATTCTCATTATATCAAATTCAGCACTCTGCTGGCAATTCAGTAGCCAGGAGGAATTATATTCATGTATGTTTCTGGTACATATTCATGATAATCTCCTGAATGAACACTTTGTTTTAGAAGTTTTGCTTCCCATATGCAGCCATGGCATACTGTTTTCATTATGACTTCTGGTAAATACTCATTCACTTTTCCCTTTCTTCTTTTCTTCATAACTAAATCTTGTGTTCTTATGGCATAAAGCCTCAGAGCTTGTGTCAGGCTCTTTCTTCCTCGCTATGCACTGTGTAAAAGACAAAGTTCAAACAAGGAAAGAGCCATTCAGGAAGGAGTGAAAGACAAGTTTTCCATACCAGCATTTTGATTCCCCCTCAAATGTTATGCCATGAAGCACTAGTGCTCTTCAGTGCTGTACAGAGCCAGCCTCCTTTTTATGTCTTCAGGAGTTTTGAGTTTTTCAGCAAAGGGGACACTAAGTCACATCTAACCCGTACTGGTAAAAGTACTAAAATTCCTACAAAGCTCAGGTCTTCACATAGCTGTACGGTGTGTTGTTGGCTTGGGTTTACATTTTATTAGTTTCTAATGCAAACTAAAAGGTGACAAAGATGCTGAATAACATCATCAGTTATCGCGCAAACTCTGTGCTTTATCACATTTTAATGAGTGGCCCATTGTCGTCTTCCTTATTAGTGTAATGCCATTTGGAGCCTGGGATTAAAAAGGAGAAAAAAAAGCCTGTTCAAAATGGGTACCAACTACAGTAATTCACTTAATGCCATAAGCAATCAGGAAAGCCAAAATGCTGTTTTTGCTAAAATATGCATAGAACATAAACATTTTAGCAAAAAAAAAAAAAAAAAAAAAAGCATTTTACCCACAAGCCATTCTAAGTAACGGGTACAGTCTGCTGGTTGAATAGTTGCCTTATTCTATTTTGCATTGGTGTTATTTGTGTCCCAGAAGAAAAATCTGGGTCTGCCTGAACAGCCTGAAACCAAAACAAGACTAAACCTAAGTCCAGATGCTTTTCAGTGTCACGGATTTTGTTCACATTTTATAAGCATTGTCTTTTTCTTTCCTCCTCCCAATTTTAGTTGTTCTGCTTCCAAAATTCCATAGTGCAGTGTTGTTTGATACAGCCGTTTAAATATGTACAAACTGTAAAGAATGTGTATAAATGTTTTACACCAAATGTAAGATCTGCCTGCATGTAGAAGCAGCTTATATAATAAATTGTTACAATGTGTACAGTAAATTCTGAAATCAGTTTTTTCAAGCCAGCATTTTTTTTCAGCATTTTTATATGCACTTTTTGGTAAAGAAATGTCTTTGTAACAGATTCTTAATTTGGGGGAGGGAAGGGAGGTCTTTTTACCAATCTTTGAATAGCTCTGTATGCACTAAAGTTGAAGATTCTTTATCCTGAACAGACTGTATTGGAATCTGAGTGTAAGCTGTACATTTCCGGTGCAAGGAAGCTATGATCTTAGCAACTATGTCAGAGATGCAACACTTTTTTTGGCAAAAAGCAAAACTGTTTAAGGACTTCTAGGAAAATGAAGTTAAACTGATAATAAATATTTATGTCTATCTACAAGGCTATTTTTTTCTTTAAAATTATCACATTGCTTTTTAACAGGATGATGCAGTAGGAGGCAAATACTCACAGCTCTTCATCAGCTTACACACACTGGCCACATGAGGAATAAGAAAGCATCCATGCGTCTTCCATGAAGCAGGCATCAAAACTTAATGGTATAATAGAGCTAGTGACTGCAAAACAACAAAGGCTACGTGTATGTTATAAGCTCTCATTATTTAGGTCAGTCCRTCTTGTGGCTGATGGATCCCTTCTGACTGCAAATAAGAAGTGGAGCACAGTACTACTGTGTATTCATGGTTTTGTGTTAGCACGGTGTTGACCCAGATTAGAAATTAGATTGTCCCGTTCTCCCCCCCGCCATTTTCCTCTCCAGTGAGACACATGAATATTGGCATAGTTAGGTTGGGCAATTTGGGAGCTATAGAAAATCTTTGTACTGAAGATGGCAGCCATAAAACAAGGATACCAAGTTTCAGTAGGACTTGAGCAGTTGCCCTCCTTTAATTTGTCATAACTTAATAATTAATCTCTGGAAATACTGAAAAGCCTTAAAACTGTTTCCTGGCTCATTATGCTTTTCATCAAAGGTGAGGTATATCTAAACAGTGACACTATCCCAAAGCTTTTTTAAAAGAAACCAAATGCCTTAGGTGTTGTTTTAAATTCTATATTTTGATATTCAGTTACTACTAAAATAGTAAATTCTTTTTTCAACTATCAAGATGTAGCTGTACAAAAGGAAGTATTACCTGTTTTTCTTGTCTGCAGGAACATATACTACATGGGATTAGTCTGCAGCAGCAGATTTTATTTTTGTTACAACATATGGTGGTGGTTTTTTGGAAGAGTATTGTTTAGTGCAATTAGATTATTTTTTGATGGCTTAATAGCCATCATATTTAGAATATATTCCCTTAAATTTCTTTAGAGATTTGCATGTAAGATACTGTCAAAACTGTTACTGAAATCCTACTGTATTGTGCCTGTATATCCCCTGCTATTAATTAGACTAATCTACCAGTCAGAGGAGGATATTTGACTGTTTACATAGATTCTTCTCAGTAAATTAGGGTTAGCTTTCTTTCACCATTTTATCTCATGGCTAATTGCACATCAGTTGTTTAACTATTTGTTTTAGCATCTTTGGGACGCTGAACTTAGATTGATAGCATCATTTCCTTGTTTTATGAAGATATATGATGCATTTGCCTGCTTTTAATCTTTCTGATTGGTTATTTTCTTTAAAATACTTTTTTTTCCCATTCTTTCAAATTCACACTAGTAGGCCTACCACATTTTTACTGAATTTCTTTCTGAAGTCCAGGTTCCTGTCATCTAGAGGGGTTTTTGCTTCTGTTTTTTTGGTTTGCATGTATTTGCTTCAAGATAAACTGGCTTTCTTTGAACCAGGTCCTGCCAATCTGAACCCAACTATCTTATGTTTACTGTATACTGTTCTTTCTTTGTTCTGGTCTGTGGCTGTGTCCTCTTAAAATACATTTCAGTAAGTCACAGACTTTTCCATCAGAGCTGAAGCAAGGAAGCAATATGTTGTGTATCATTTATTATTTTCTATTAGCAGCAGACTTTTGCTTCCCTTAGTTTTCCTCTTACACCTGCTGTCTTTACAGACTATTCACTTTTTAAAATTATGTGCTAATGAATTTATTTTTTCTTAGCAAACATTTATCAATCCAAGATTACCTTTAATTCATACTACCTTCTGTTGTAATTGAATCTCAGTAGACCCAAATCTAGAATTGTTACTCCCCAGTGGTTTCTTTTATCTTCTGAAATATGTCTATCTCACAGTAACTTATGGACTGTTATTCCCAAGAGATAGTTCTCCTAAACACGTATGACAGAGTAGAATTTACAAAACGCAGTAAGTTGCTAGCACCAGGAAGTTAAAACATCATTGGAATAGTGACAAAATGGTAGGTGTATAAAAATTACAGAAAATACAGAAAAATACTGGAGACTTTTTTTTAAAGTATTGAAAGATTTGATTTCTTTTCACTTGTACATTAGTTATGACCTCAGTTGTTAGCCTGTTCCCAAAGACACTCGCCAAGAGTGAAGAATAGGGGAAAAGTGAGCAAAAAGTGCATTCGTGTATATGTATCACATATATAGATAGGAATGTGCAATGTTTGTGCTACCTAACAAATGCTGAGCCAGTTCAAATGGGCTAACAAGTCTGGACAGTGAGTACAGCAAAGAAAGGGGTCAAACTGAGAAAAGGGATCTGCCAAGTGAGCTGGTAACCAGGCAGGTTCTTTGACCATCTAACAGAATCGATAAAGGGGAAGGGAGGAGTGAGGTTTATAAAAGAGCATTTATCATCAGCTCAGAAGAGGTTTGGCCAGGAGACTAGAAGAGCATTGCCTGAAGAGCTTGAAAAGACAGAGAGAGTCTGCAAGTCTGAAAAGAAGTAAAGTTGTTCTTTGGAGTTTTTAATTCCTTTTCAGGGAGTCCTGAAAAGATCTGCCTTAAAGACAAGTCAGAAGCAGTGAAAGAAGGGTCACTATTGTTTTGTCTACCTGTATATTTTGTAATCTGTATACACTTTCAGCCATAATATGTCTCTCAGGAAAACTCACCGATTCCACCATACTGGACTACCTAGAAAGGATGTGCTTAAGCTGCTAGGATCTGAAGGGTTGGCCCTGGTCCTGGAACTGTGGCACAGATGGACTGTATGATCCTATTTACTTGAAAGGTGACCAGCAGAAAGGCTGTGCCTGTAAATGTGGCACTGAACTCAGGGGAGGAAGAGCTCTGCGCATTATCTAAACCAAAAGGAGGTCAAGTGTATTGGGACCAAAACGCAGCCTCCTGGTGGATGTCTGACCAAGGGGAATGTTCCACCTTCTGATGTTTCAGTGTCTCATCGCATCTCTTCAGACTTCTTCCCGCTAAAGAACAATGTCTGCCTTCAACTAAGAAAGAATGGAGCAATATGAAAGCAAGCACCAGGTGAGCAGAATTCCTACACCTGTGGTTTCAGTAAGTTAACCTAGTCTGAATATATGTGATTTTTTTCCTATAGGCTTCCTTACAGGAAATGTTATTGCAGGGGGGAGGGGAGGGAGGAGGAAGGGGGGAGCAAATATTTCACCTTTTGCTGTCAAAGACCTGTACTAAGATATGTATTCTCTCTGTATCTGACTGATAGGGCAGTTGAGGGACAAATCAATTATCACATGCCAAGAAGGTAGGAGGGCTGAGAACAGAACCCAACTATTAATTTTGAGGAAGGAATTTGATGCTGAAGCTCACCTAAATTAAAAATTGTAACCCCACCCCCTCCCCTATCTCCCCTCTTCAACTGCTGCCTAACTCCAGAGCTCTGGATGGTTTGCAGTGGTAAAGTTCCCTGTACATGCAAGAATAACCTATTAAATTGCCTATCATAGTGCAACTCCTGTATCAACCTGCATTTATATGATGCCTCAATGGCTAATGAATTTGATGACCTAGTGGAAATCTGAAAATAGTCAGGCAGCAGACTGCAGTTTACAGAACAGGGCCTGTGAAGAGCACTTTCTGATACTTTCTGTGCCAAAGGAGAGGATAGAGAGACTGAAAACAGGACCTTTATAATTTGAGGGGCAAGCTTTTTATTTGTGACCAATTCTAGTAGAATGTCTGAAGAAAATCAGTTTGCTTTTTAAAACAGAAACAAAAGAAAGCCATGGAAGAAACAGGATGATAAACATAACAGCGCTTCTAATGCAGAAGCTAAAATTTATCAGGCTTCTTTCAGATTTAGAATTATGTCAGAATAACTAGGTTAGGCTAGTAAGGTACTAGCTATTGTACTGTACAGTCTTCATATACAAGAGTGGTAGCAGATTCTAGGACTATAGCATGCAAACTATTGCTGTATCAAAAACAGCTCAACAAAGCATGAAACTGTTTGCAATATTTATAGTTCTAGATAGACAGAAGTTCATCTTCTAATCCTATTAAGTGAAAGGTTAATTAAAATGCTTCCCTTTATTATGTTTATTTTTCTGCCTTACATTTTTGAGGGAAGAATGTGTCCAGCTGAAGTGTTCAGGAATGCCTATATTTCCTTCCTATTCAGACTCCAAACAGTATTCTCTTGGTTAAAGTTCAGGGCTTCAGTGAAATTAGCAATCAGGAGGAAAAGATCTTTGCATAATTACAATGCATACTAATGCTTTCCACTGTTATGATTATATTACCCCAACGTATTATTCTATACCCACCTGCAAACTGGCAGATTATTATTTAAATAATGGCCAAAAATATACAAGTTGCTTTTAAAAATACTGTTCTCTTCCACAAACAGTAATTTAAATGATACTGCTAAACAATCTGACTTTTCTCCTGGAGCTTTATTCCTCAATAGGAATATTCCTCTCCTGACTTGCTAATGCACCATCCTTGTTCCCATAGTCAGCAAATAAATCAAGCTTCTAGCAGACTTAGTGCATTATGTATGATTCACCAAGTTAGACCATTGCCAAAAGGGAAGGCCCCTCAAAGGTGAAGGCCAAACAGAGATGAGGGACAATTTTCTGATTGGTGTCTAGTTCCCGTAGAATACTTTTCAGCTCAGTAAAGATTTTGTTTAAAAATTCAGCAGCTGGAAGAGAAGTGAGAAGTTAAACATAACAGCTGTTACAATATAGTAGCAAAATATAAAACAGGCTGCTATTAGAATGGAGTTGCTGAGATGTACACTGTGCCCCAGAAGGTTCCCTTCAGGTTCTCCTTGCCAGGACTGAACTGCTCAGGATTCATTATGCTTGCAAAGAAAGGTGAGAAGTTAAGGAAACTCTTCATTTGTCTTCCCTGTTTAAATAGCAACACTTTCCTAGTTGGATTCAAATTGCAAACTTAAGCAAAGGCTTCCCTCCCTACCTCCCCAAGAAAAAACTTTGGGAAGGAGGTAAGAATAAAAAACTTTTTCCTTAGTATAAGCATGTTTATGCTTTTTTAGCAATAGATAAACTTTACTGGAGTAGGGACTAGTGCCAGTCTAGTAAACACAGTCTTAACTCTTGGCAGAAAGAGAAAAACAAAACAAAACTAATGTAAATGTTTATGCAAGTCTTCCAAAATTTAAACCAAATTCACAATCAGTTACAGGAGTTTGCTATTTAAAGGCTGCTATACTGGAAAATAAGTTATCAGGGTGGATGAAGGAGTTGGAGGTCTGATTCAAATGTGGTATAAATCAGCCTGAGAGAAGGACAACTCACAGGGACTGCAGTCGTTTAAGGAGGGGATTTAGGATCTGCTCCTAGAACAAGAGAAGAATTCAGAAAAGCTCTGTTTGTAGGTGCTGTCTGGCACAGCTCCTCTCTGAGCGAGATGCTATGTTTATACTGTAATTATTTAAGAGTTGCTATCTCTAATAAAAGTTGCTAATGGCTTTTAGTCACTTTTAAATAGTAAAATAAAACAGTCCTTCCTGAAGGAGTTGTGTGTTGTGGAGAAAACAAAACAACAAAAAAACCTCAGTGTTGTAGTGCAAGAAAAAAGGCATGTTGTTGCAAGAGTAATGCAGCCCCAAGTATACCTGGTGTACAAGTTAAGCAGATAGTTGTTCCCACCCACCTCCATGAGGAGCACTAACCCCCAGCGAGTCCTGGGGAAAACAGCTGGCTCCACTGCGAGGCACAGCTCTAGCAAAGGAGAAAAGGCACAATGAAGCAATGAAGGGACACTCCTTTTTCTTGCATTGTCTGTAAGTTGCCCTTATCCGTTGTCGTAAAGTGTTATCAATTTTTCACTGCAAGGGCTTTGTTAGCAGCTCTCAAAACAGGATTTTAACCTGAGGAAAATGGAAATGACTATATTGCTCTCATATATGTATGTATGTATGTATGTATGGCTTTCCAAGGTGATTATCTCTCACGAGACTCTTAGGAGAGTATTGCTGTGTGTTTTAAGAGGCAGTGTCTTCCCTCTGATGCCTCATTTGTCCTTTCTCCCACCTTGTTTCTTTCCAGACATTTACTCTATTAGCTAGTCATTGCTTCCCACTTTGTTTCACTTGACTCAGCTTCCGGCTCTCAGAGGGTTTGCCTCTTCCTGCTCCCTGTTGACTTTTGTCTCTGACCTGTAGAAATATTTCCAGTACTGTTTGAACCCTGTTTTGCCTTTGCCTTATGCAGAGCTGAGCACTGATTAAAGGGCATGATTTCTACCACCTTATGTGGAACCTCTTCTACTGCTGTGGGGCACAGCAACTCAGTGCAGGAAAGGCTCTTGCAGGCTATTGGAGCACTAGTCCTCCAGCACTACAAGAAGTCTTTGGATAGCACAAACAAAAATACTGGATGCTAAAATTCTGCCTCTCTTGGGGCTACTAAGTTCACTGCATTATGATTTGGTGGACTCAGCCCTGGGCAATCTGAACTGAAGCTGAGTATGCGCTCTGTATTCACAAGGAACATCTAAATATGCCTCTCCTCCTTTTTCAGCATGCTTGCTCTCTCTCTTCTCTGTACCAATCTCTGTCCCACTTCAGTTAGTTAGAACCAGGAGAAGAATGAGAACTGCTAAAAGAAAGGAAGCTTTGCATCAGCAGGTGACGCTGGAAGCTGAACAGTCACCAGAATTGATTGATGTACTTATGTCCTCAAATGTGCAGCTGGGGCCTTAACCTTGGAATCTGATTAAAATAAAGAAAATCTTGGTGTTTTAATTCACTGAACATAGTGATGCCAGTCTTGACAGACCAGGCAGGAGCCAGATGCACATTTGCTCTTGCTCCTTCATCAAAGAAACCCTGTAATATAAGTAGAATAAAGCTTTGTGTTTGTTTGTTTGTTTGTTTTTTTTTGGGGGGGGGAGGAGGAAATGTTTAGACTGTAAAGACTTTGGACCTGGGACTTCTTCATTTCATCTTTGTATAGCACCTCTCAGCATGGGGGCCTGGGCCAAGGCTCAGCATGATAATGCTATGAATGATTAATAACATGCCCATACATTATAATCACTTCCCCAACATTGGGAGGCCTGGGATACTCCAGCCAGTAGAAAAACCTGTATTGGAGGGTTGCTGGGGAGCTTGTGGAGACACATGCAGCTGCACAGTTAGCACAGCAAAGCTGGGGGGAGGTCCCTGGGCTGTGAGTCTCACCGCTCTGGAGCAGGAGAGCAATAATTAGCCAGTCTGGCTATGCACATATGTGAGGTACACAGGCTGGTATTAAACCCTTCTGCAGCATGGGTAAACACAAGAGACACGCACAGTCACTGTCTGCTATTCTCTCCCTGCCCCCCCTCCCCTTCCTCAGGATGCAGTGACACCTTAGCTGGCCCTGTGCGGAGCAAGCTAAGACTTTCCAGTTTATTCGTTCTGCTCCATGCCTTGCAAAAGTGGCTGTATTGCTGCTATGCATCTGTTGGCCTTGTGGACAGAAAGAGTGAGAATGTGTGGGTGTGTGTGCGTGCAGTGCTGTTTCTGGCACAGTTAGTAAACAGCCCTGGAAATCTGCCCCAGGATAACTGAGTGTTTTCTCCTGTGCAACTCCAGCCATCACTAGGTGGAACCCAATAGCCAGCACTAGGCAAGGGGTCAAGACCAGATGATGATGAAAAAATATATATATCTTAATTAACTCCATTGAACATGCATAGATCTGCCTCTTTAAGTTGCTTAAGAGTAGTCCCTTAGGTTGCTTAAGGGTAGTCATTTTATAATAGCTTATCTGTACTATGTTGTATCCTGGCCTACCCAGGACTACTACTTTTATCAGGGTATGCCTTCTGAGAGAAGATTTCTAGGACTGAACGAAGCTTAGCTGTTCTCGCTTTTTGGAGGCAATTTAAGGCTCATAGAGCATCCCTGCTTTTATTCAGGCAAGCTATGAAATTTGTGAATCAGGGTTTCCATGTGGAAATGATCTGCACCAGTACTGGCCCTTCCATGTAGTTTGCAATAAATCTCCAGGACAGCTGAAGTTTACCTCAAATTTCTGGACGGACTGAAGAGAGACTTCAGCTGAACTCCTACTGAAATATGCAGAGAATCCTATCCAAGATAGCTACTCTGTAAAAAGAGCACAGGAAAGCTGCCATTGAATCAAAAATTTTTATTATTTTTTTTTATTATTATTAAAGACACATGAAGCGATTGCAGGAATGACCAAGTACTCTCCTACTGTATCAGAATCACTAAGAACAGAAACCAATGATCAGCAGAGCCACTGAAAAAGCAGTAGTGAATGAAGCACGGATATGGGAAGGGTAGGGACACAGAAGAGGAAGGGCGATGGCAGGGTAAGGAACAGAAAATGAAATTGGTGCCTAGGGTAGCAAGGAAGGTAATCTGAAGAGCTAATGAAGTACAGATCATGAAAACAGCAGCAGACAGCCACTGCATGAGGTGAACGATGATGGACTGGCTGCCTGACAAAAGCAGGGCTGTTAGTTTTGGCTTGTGATTGAAAGTAATAGTCAAACAGAGGGGAAAATGAGAACACTGGTGTGGCACTCCAGCCTCCCCTGCCCCCTCCAATGTAAACACATGACACTGTAATTCTCACACCCTAGGAGCTGGTTCCCCACCAAATCCCCGTTTTGCAGAGTTTATCCAGACATATTCACATGTAGTCTCCCCCCACCCCTGCTTTACCAATACTGAGATTAATGCAACCTGCCCACRCTTTGTGCCCACCCCTGCCCAAACACACCAGCCTGCCCAGGTCACTGGTACTACTGGGATATCAGTAAGCCCCAAATGGTGGCTGGGACCAAAAGTGAGACAGCATCCTAGGAACAGAGTGTAGACTAGAAAAGATGGCAATGCAAAATCTTATTTTAGTGGAGGAGAATGACACACGTAAACAGGTCAAACTGTCAAGAATCAAATATTGACTAGCAAGAATGAAAGCCTATCTATGTTTACTTGTACATACACATAGTCCATGGATTTCATTGGCGCATTAGGTATAATTTAAAAAGTCAAAACAGTTGTCCAAATAACATTGACCCATGGTACTTCCTCAGTTCTCTTTTCTGGCCTGTTCCCCTCCTTCACACTCTGTGCTATTTAGTCAGCTGCCTTTTTACAGCAGAACTGACAGAGATAACACCTCTTTCCATAGTGTTATCTTGTCTTCCTTTCCCTTCAAGAAAATCGTATGTCATTTACTTTGCATTCACCATATAGATTCAAAGAAATTATGGGGCAGTGGAATAGCTTGACCGCCCCCCCTCCRTTTTGCTTTATGTTACTGCTTTAGCTTTTCTTTCTCTTACATAGGCTAATCCTTTTCCAATTTACGGCTGGCGTGGTACTGAGGAACACCATTAAGTATTCTGACTTAAACTAGCTCATATTCATTGTTCCTTCAAACTATTTGGTTAAAGTCCACTTGTCACAAAGCTGCTGAGAGGGAAAGGAATACCTGATATTTATTGCCCTATGCCATTTTTACAAGCTTTTTCAAATTTACAGAAAACATAGTTAATAAAAGAAAAACTTCCATCTTTCTGGTAAAACTAATATGTTCTCCTTCCTTCATGTGAATGTGTTATTCCACTACCCCTTGCTCCCCTTGCTTTTTGGTCTGAAACCCCTCCTACATCTGAAAATTCATGGACAGGGCTTTCTAAAACATCAGGAAATTTAAATACTGCACAGGATCTCTTTATAATATGGAATGAGAGAAACGGGCCTGACTTGAATTTAAAAGCACCATATATGTTTTACGGGAAACAGGTAAAATGGAAAAAATGTTGACATGATTCTAGAAGAGAGAAGCTGTGTGTGCAAGAGTTTGGGTTGCTTTGAGATGGTGACTGAATACGTGGCATTTTCCTATGTGGGTTATTATCTGGCATACAACCAGTGGCCTATTACTAAAGGCACTAGCTAGAAAATCCACACCTTAAGGAAGATGCAGCAAATAAATCCTGAACCTCAGAAATGTTTCCCATGGAACCTGCATATGAGAACTGCAGTTTTCAGTTATATTCAAGATTTGGGAGAAATACTAGCTCACTAGTCACAGAAATATAAGGCTCCTTTTCTCAGTAGTTGTGGTACTGGTTGCTAGATAGCTGTCGTGTTCCACCATGCTGCTGACACAGATCAGTGCTGTCACACACTGTGTTTAAAGTGGTTTTAAAGAGCTGTGACATCTTTCTGAAGAGCAGTACTGAAAAAGTAAAAGGTTGGTAATGTATTAATTTATCCAAGATCAAATAAGAGTCAAAGAATAGCGACTGAG
Organism: Apteryx rowi; assembly: GCF_003343035.1. Lineage (NCBI taxonomy): Eukaryota > Metazoa > Chordata > Aves > Apterygiformes > Apterygidae > Apteryx > Apteryx rowi. Next base: position 484,948 of record NW_020450703.1, on the reverse strand, counting down.
ACTTTTTACCCTTGTATTCTCCAAAGTTACCTTTTCTTGGAAAGCATTGATCTCATTTGCTCTTTAGGATGAATTCATGTTTCCAGGTAAGCACTTAGTTTCTAAAAATCTATTTATGCCATGATTTGATTTTTAAAAGTGATATTGTCCAGACAGACCACTCTTTTTTTTCCTCTTTTTTTGTTCAAATACCTGAACAAATCAGAATTTTTTACAGACTGGTTGTGTCCTCTGTTCACAAAAAAATCCTTAGTTTTGCTTCAGCTTTGTGCTATATGCGCAAGAAGAGAGAGTTGGAAAGAGAGAATATTTAAGAAATATCAGTCTCCATTACTTTTACATATTCATTTCTGCAAACACAAGGAGCTTGTGCTCAGCTAACTAAGAAAAGCCTATTAGAAAATACTACAACTCTAAACAGCCCACACTGAAAACAGAGCATGTTAACTGAGTTCATTATCCTCATGGGTGTTCAAACAACTTCTACTAATGCTTACACACTGAAATTCCATAGGAGATACTCTCCCCTGAATGTCTGATCACACTGAGGGCAAACTCTAGTTCAATGAGCTTTAAATAAATTAACACTAATTAGACTTATGTACTGGGCACAGCAACTCAATTCTTCCTGACCTCTCCTCCCACCTCTCTCAATTTTACGTGCCTCATTGTAGGACTCATCTGTTCCATATGCTCCTCTTTTCTGATGTGGAGTCTGTATTATTCAATGGGACAAAAGAACCAAAGAGTCTTGTGTTAACAGAATTCATTACAAATGAATCATATTAAGAGGGATCAGAAGCAAATATTTTCTCAAGAAATAAAACGTACTTCACCTTGAAAATTATCCAAATATATAGGAAACCCTGCTGTGACTTGATCCTCTGCATTTTCTCCTCAACTTTCCAAATTTTTTATGACTCAATCTAAAAGATACAAGGCCATTTCCTATTCTTTTTAATTATTTACATTTTAGGTACATCCTCTGTATCATAATTTGCTTCCTGCTGTATTCTTGCAATTTCCACCCTCACTTTCTTCTCTTTCTGTCTGGCTAACTAAAACATCTCAACCTAAAATGAAACTCATGGATTCCGAACAACCACGTTTATCTCTCTTCTTACAGGTATGGAGAGTCAATAGAATAGTTCAATTTTTATTTAAGAATGAAATTAGGATTGACTTTGGTGTATTGGGCCAATGGTTTGACTCTTCCAGTACCCTATCTAGGACAGCGGCAGTACCATACACTAGAGAAATGCCACAGTAGGCAATCTGGGATTGCCTCTATCTAGAGTTTTCTTCATAGTTGATTTATAGACAGGAGGACGGCCTCTTCCACCTCAGCAAAACCATATAGCTGGATACGGGGCAATGATGAAATTCTGCTTTCACGGTTGATGTTTAATCAGCTGCGTGCACAGTGTGCCACAGTGTGACAGGTGTACCCAGTCTGTCAGAAGATAAGAAAAGGCAAAGACTCACTGAATAAAGGTACCAACTTGCATGCTGTGTCTTTGCCTGTGTGGATATTAACATGTTCACTTTAAATCTGAAGTTTTCATTTTACAAAGCATTTTGGTTTTCCTATAAGGAGTTCCAGAAAACTAGGCAAGAAAGAGTGGAAAATTTTGTGTCTTCCTAGTGCTTTGAACATGAGAGAGGCATACCTACAACTAATCATAAGCATGTCAGTCTGGAAGTAAGAATAAAAATTGTATCTGGTTGTCTGGTCACTATTACTGCCTAAATAAATGCTGTCTGACTAATGCTACTCATCTGCACATAGTTTTGGGATGAAGAAAGTTAAGCTTTAAAACAGCTGCTGTTACTGAAAATAGTCTCTTAATAAGAAAAGGCTAGTACCTGTGAGTGGAGTCAATCTGCCTCTCTAGAGAGATCACTTTTGATTACCATGCACACAGTTAAAATATACGTGGAAGAGGCGAGAAATTCCACTGGCCTCCCAACAACACTTGAAACACAATTTTTCATTAGCAGCATTTATAAAACAGTTAGCACTCCCCCATAGCATCTCTCAGCCACTTCTGTTGCAATTTGAGCTTGAATTTACAGACCAATCTTCTGCCAATCTGCAGCTAGAGCCTGCAGCCAGATAGGCCCTTATTCAGTCTACATCTGGAGCCAGTTGGCTTCCAGTCCAGCCCCCTTTAGCAGCTGAACCTGCACTGTTTATTCACTTGAGAAGTCTCACCCCAGTAAGGAGCTGTGAGATTGAGTCTACTATTTAAAGTTAGGGATATGTTTTAGTGTCTTGCTGAACTGGGATCTCAGTCTGTTTTATTAACCCACCCCTCTCCCTTGCATACTAATTTATCACTTGTGCTTCTTATTCTTTTCAGAGTAACTTTAAAGGAAATGTCACTGACTTTTTGTTGAGAAACAGTGACCTAGCTCCAAGTATATCAGACTGTCTCTGTAACAAAATAACACTTTTTTTGCACACAAAGTTCTTTGCACAGTCAAGACAAGTGTAACCAACTAGAATAGAAACCGCTTCTCTCAATTTCACTGAGTATATAAGAGGTGGCATTAAAAACTCACAGCTACTTTCAGAGCAACACTTTTAGCATTTTAGCCTACAAATGTTGCAAATGCTTCTCTGTGGCAAATTCAGCTTTAAATACAAGTTATTCTAATATTAACTAGAAAATGTGAAAACAATAAAAGGTTTTGCATATTAACAGCAGTTACTAATTCTTTTGAATGTCATGTGCAGGAAAAGCTGCACTCAGGCATTTCCCCCATTTCTTCCTTACTTACTGAAATCAAAAGTTTCTGGGAAAAGGCAGAAAAACAAAATGTTTTCAATGACCTTGTGGGCACACACATTTCCTGAGGAATTTGTGACCACTGAGGCTATGTGCAAGTGGCCATAAATCTCCAGGCAGTGCCCTTGCAAGTAATCTTTGATATTTAGATTCAGAGTTTTTTTAAATTACCATTGCTTCTAGTTGCATAATGCTGGATGCACACAAATACACACTAGAAACAAACAGACTAAAAATATCACAAAAGCATTTTTTGTGTCCCAGTGTTTGCAAAGACTATTCAATAGCACATCAAAAGTCAAGTAATGCTGCAGAGACACTCACCCATTCTACTCCCCAAAGCCCAGGATATGGGGTGCACATAGCTCTGTCAGGCAGGTAGCACTCTAAGCCCAAGGCATCCTGCTCTCCCCAGCTCTGCTAACTCTCTTTTGCAGCACCCCTACTGTTCCTCCTCTGCACCTTTCTAATGCACCTCTGAATTGATGCACAGTGCCACCTGCTACAGTCAGCATGCAGGACTCTTTTTGAGTAAGGCAGTTATCCAGATGCTGTAAACATCCACTACCAGAGACCTGGGAGTGGGAGTCATTATAAAGCACAGCATGTTTCAGAGGTAAACAGAGGGGTCAGGAAGGGAAGGGGTTGGAGATGTGAACCAAAGTGATTAATGACTCAGAACAAAGAAGCACTCTAAAATTACAACTTCCCATAGGCAACTTTGCTTTTGCAGGTAAAATAACAGCTGAATTTTCTTTTGCTATCTACTGCTATCTACTGTTCTATTGCTATCAGTAGATAGCAAAAGAACTGTGCTTAAAAATATAGTATAAAGTATAAATGCAGTGTGGACATTATCTTCAACACAATTTATAGCACAGGTAAGTTAACAGGTACCAAAGTTTACTCATTAGTTGAATGTTACTTCTTACCATGGAGGCTGGCCCTCTAACAGATCAGTGCTGCAGTTTTGTTTGAACTGCATTTCACATAGTTCTGTGGTCAGCAAACATTGAGGATTCTTCCCTTTCTGCTGGGCAGGGTAGAAAGATTTCCCTCCCCCTCTTCTGAAGACTGGGTTTGGAAAAGCAGTTGCAAGGAGAGAAGGAAAGGGAAGGAGCACTGTTGCTGACAGAGACATTCAATTCTCCAGAATACTCCCACTACTCCCTGCATGCAGAACAGTAGAGAAGGTCCACTGACCAGTTGCTTCTCTCAGCTGGAGGCAGCAGGGACATCAGAAGATTGCCTCCCCCTAGTTAGCTGTGGGAACACTCAGAAGGTGATGCAAAATATATGTGGCTGCTCAGAGGTAGAAAAAGTGATAAAGAACCAAAGACAGGAGTGTTAGGAAGAGCAAAGAAGCTAATGTGAGGCAACTATTGAAAAAGAATGGTAAAGTCCACTAAGAACGGAGGATGAAATGAACACTAAGGAGTAAAGAGGGTATGTGGCCTGGGTGAAAACAGATGTCATGGAGAAGGGAATGCTTTTACCTGGGGGACTTCTCAAATGACTATGGGAAGCAATCAGTTTCTATAGCAGTCATATATAAATGCTCCACAGCAAAAGACAGCTCAACTGCAGATGTCACCTAAAAGATGAGCTTCCAGTCTCAACATTCTCCATTAAAAATGGATTTTCATGCATTGACTTACAGTGGGTTTGGTTAGATGAAGAGATCTTGGCTGCAATAAGGCAAAGAAGACTTTTGCATACCCCACTAACATACCAAGCAAGGTTTCTATCTGAGCCCTCACTTTGGAAATGTTTTTGTTCAAAGGAGGATTGTAAATTGTCTGGCTTTTTCACCACTCTTTCAGCCATTTTCTGATTGTTGCTTTCTCACTCTTACATGTTTCTAAGGTAGCTGACCCGTGACACAAAGCCTAATTAACTGACTTACTGCTTTTTCAGTAATCATGACATTGCGCCTTTAAAAATGCATCTCTCCAGTATGAGAATGTATTAATGGGGGAATGCTTTGGAACTGGAACTCCCTGAAAAGGTTCATGTCCAACCATAACAGGTAAAAAGGGACTCACTAAAAGAGTCACCTGTGCCTCACCTGTGGAAGCAGTCCTTTGTCATACACACTACTAAAGGTTTGAAGCTTTCTACTTTCATCTGAGTTTCCCTCTTACATCTTTGTCTCCTCAAATGGATTTGAGGTGCTGAAAAAAAATTATCCTAGGTGCACCAGTGCTTTCTCTAGTATTTTGTTCAACAGTTCTGAAACTGAACTTTTATCAATAATCCTAACAGCTGCGTTCTTGTAATTTGCTGCGAAAAGCACTAATGATGAAAACTACTAATGACAGGTACAAATGAATTACAAGTACAGGCAATAAAGTGACAGCGTTCAGCATCCTCCAAGTGACAGTTCACTCTCGTGATGTATTAGTGAAGTTTAAGGAGGACTCTAAAGCAACATTCTCTAAAACCCCTGAACTTTGAGCTATGTGCTTATTTTTTCATTGTGGTCACTTTTCTGGATCATTTCTTTTAAGCTGCCCATCACTGTTTACCTCACCTTACAAACTGCATTGAAGATAAGGATCCAGAAAAAAAAACGCCCTTTGTAATCACCAACTCCACTTTCCCTGCCAGATCTTTTCAGAATGCGATCTGTTTTAAAAAGGCACCATAAACATATTATAAAATTAATCGTCTTTTTAATTAGTCTTACGAGCTATAAAATAACTAAAAAGGAGGTGCAGGAGATGGGGAAAAGGTGTTTGCTTTTCAGTTTGTTTGCAACAAGTCCAATGGGGGCAGAAACTGTTAAATTCCACCTGGCAGAGCACAGCCTTGCCTGATGTACTCAACATTAACCCAAGGCAATAACAACAGATGGTGTTTCAGGTATTTGAATTTTGCAGTTTTCTCTACGTGCAAATGTAAAGTAGTGTTCCTTCATATTAATAAAATTAGAATCACGTTTACTTTACCTACGTATAAACAGCGCCAGTCTTTCTGCTAGGAATCACAGCAAGTTTTCTCTCATCTGAGTATATTTGTGTACCTGGAACCTACCTTGTTCATTTATTCCCTATGGCTGAACTCTGGAAGAACCTAACACTTCACCCTGTACAGCCTTCACAGCAGATTATGATGGGAATTCTGCAATGTTAGAGAAAGAAGAGCATTTTCATGTGTACTAGAATGTCCATTTAACTCAAAATACTTTATACGCGACAGGCGGGAGCAAGTTTTCTAGGCATGTTCGAAACGCCTCGTGAACTCGGAGAAAAACTACGTTGCGCAAGGAACCGCACTATCTGATTTTGTACATGTGAGTCACCGCAGCCCCCTGGCAGGGCAGGCCCGGGCGGCGCGGGGAGCCCGCGAGCAGCGCGAAGGGCTACGGAAAGCTCCCGTTGCGGGGCGGCCGTTGCGGGGCGGCCGCGGCCCCTCCTTCTGCCAGGGCAGGGCGGGCGCGCGGGCGGCGGCGCCCGGCGGCTCGTACCTGCGCCGGAGGAGGAGGAGGCGCCGCCGCCGGCGAGCCAGAGGAACAAAGTCAACTCTCGAAAGTTTACCAGGGCCCGTGGGTGGGAAGAGAGAGGGAAGGAGGAGCGGGGGACGGCGCTCCCGCCCCGCCGGAAATCCAGCGCGCTCGGCCGCCCGCGGGAGCTCGGGCAGAAAGGCTGTCGGGGACCGCTCGCCCCGGCGCCTCAGCCGTGCTCTGGGGCGCTAGGGGAGGGGGAGAAGCGGCAGCCGCAGGCTCTCCGCGCCGGGGTCCCGCTGAGGCGGCCGGCTCCGGGGCAGCGCTGCCGTGCCCCTTCGCCGCCTCCCTCGGCGCCCTCCTTGCTGCGCAAGGGGGCTGCTAGGACCGGGTCGCCCAGCGCGCCCCCGCCGCAGGGGCACAGGGGGCTGACGGCGGCCCCCCGAGCGGCTGCGCCGCCTCCCCCGCGGGCGCGGGGACCTGCCCAGGTTTCGCTCATTTCTGGAGAGCGCGGCTGCCCCTGGCCCGCGCCGCCTGCGCTTTGCCGCCTGTGGCCAGCGGCTCCCATGGCTCTGAGCAAAGGGCTGCGGCTGCTCTGGAAGCAGGAGCCGGGCCCCAGCGCCCTGCTGGAGGCGCGCGGCCGCCAGGACTGCCTGCTGCTGGAGGCCGGCGCCGTGGCGGCGCTCAGTAAGTGCCTCCGCGCCGGGCGGCGGCTTCCCGCGCTGGGCCTGGCCGGGCGGAGGCGGTTGTGGCGGGTGTGGGTGCGGGGGGGGGGGCTCGGGGTGCCTGGGTTGTGCGGGGGGTGTCGGTGGGACACGTGTGTCTGGGTTGTGTGAGCGGGGTATCGGTGGGACGCGTGTGGTGTCGAGGGTGTGAGTAGGGTGCCTGTGGGATACACATCTGGGGGACGTGTGTGGTGTCTGTGGGGTGCGTGTGGTGTGAGTATGGTGTCTGTGGGATGTTGTGCATCTGTGGGATACAAGTAGTGTCTGTGGGACATACGTTGCATCTGTGGGGTGCATGTGGTGTGAGTGTGTCTGGGACATATTTTACGCCTGTGGGACATACATTGTGTCTGTGGGGTGTGCGTGTGGTGTCTGGGATGCATGGGGTGTGAGTGGGATATCTGTGGGGTTTGGACACTTATGGGCAGCAGCTGGGTGCTGGGGTGTGGTGGCAGTGGCCGATCCCTGGGAGGTAAGAGGCACTCTTCCTTGTCGGGTGGAGAGGAAAGGGAGTGCGGGGACCTGGCCCTGTGCAAAATGTGCAGGGCACCGACTGTAGGGCAGTCATCTCCCTTGCTTTAAACCCGGTGTCTAGCATGGCCCTTGGGGCCTGCCCGCTAGCTGAAGCTGTGGGGTGACCCCTGTGCTCTGCCTCGGCCGGCATCTCCCTGTGTGACCCCAGGCCGGGTCTGCCCCTCACTGGCTTTTTCTCTGCTCTGGATGCCCTTAGCTCTCTCACCAGGAGCCAAGCTGGGAGAAGCAGGAGAGGCCACCTGCCTGCCTTGGTGTCCATGGTGCCTTGGTGCAGAGCATCTTTACTGTGCGAGTCTTGTGCAAGCCTTACTGCAGAGGAGGCTCCAGATACAGGGACAGGACCTGGTGCCTCTTGAAGAAACTTCTGTTTAGCTACATCAGGTCCCAGCCATCCATGCAGACGTGCAGCTCACGGCAGAGATTGCACTGGATGACTTACTTGAGATTAATGTCCTGTAAAGAAAACACAACTCCTTGCTGCGGCGCCGTTCCTGCCCTTGTGGTTGTGCTGTGTATAGTAGTTAACTGAGTGTTTGGCTGTTAATGAAGGAGCTCAGTTCTCACCTGGGGCAGTGAAGTCACAAATATGCTCAACGGTGTCTCATCTTGCGTTTTGATACTTGCTGCCCATGAGTTAATGCAATGCTAATGTTTAGACAGTCACAGAAAAAACAGGTGATTGGGAATGTAAGGTACAATAAGCATTGCAGGGAAACATGTTGTGCTTGTGCTGTGTTATTAAATAGTTTTGTGTGTAATGAAAGTCCTGTTCCTGCAATCATGCTATGGTTTACAGTGTGATAGGAGTTTGTATTCTAGTAGCTCAAAGGAACGGGGGAAGATTTAAACTGTAAACTCTTTGCAGTAAGAACTGTGTGTATTTTGTGCTTTGTACAATGCCAGTCACAATGTGAGTGCTGAATCTGGGCCCACAGAGGAGAGAGAGGGGGGCATGAAGAAGCTGAGCTGAGTCTTCCCTGTTACACTATAGCAAGGCATCCAGACTAAAATGCTTCATTTTCAGATGTTGGGGTTTTTATGGATGAAGAAAGCCCAAAAATAGTCTACAGGTGGCAGATGATTTTCATGAAAACAGTTCTGATAGTGAAAAAAATGTTGACTGCTCCTGATAAAGAGCCGTTACTGTCATAGTCTTTTTTTTTTTATTTTGTTTTAATTTTAGATTGCATAATACTTTGTGGCTTTTGTTTCTTGTTGAATTCATTGGTTATACTAGACCTTAATGTGCAGAAAAAAAGTGTAATATTTTTCTAGGGTTTTTTTTGTCAGTTTTTAATAAAGTGATGTGCAAATTCTACAAAATAAAAAGTCTGGCAGTATTGACATTTTAGCCACTTTCCCAGATCCAAAAACGTGTTGGCATTACAGCTCTCCATTGGCATCAGTGGGTTTTGATCAAGCTTTTGTTATTTTGATGAAAATCCAAAGCAGCTCCACTATCTAAAGCAAATGCGCATAGATAAAACTGAGAGACAAGTGCTCATCTAGTGACTGAGCCATTTGTATCAGCAGTAGTTGGTAAGATTTTTTGCAATGTAACTAATTACAATAGCTTTCTCTCCCCCAGTGTTACTATCCCCCATTTTGAATGGCTATAACTAAAAGAGATAAAGAATTTTTTGTAGACTCTCTTAAAATGTGTATTAATTTTCTGCAAACATTTTTGAGTAGTGGTCTGTGTAGTGGCATGTTTCCTATGCCTTTGAAAGTCAAATGTCACCTCTTGAGAAAGTTGTGATCATTCATGCATTGGCGTCCAGCCCACTCCGTGTTAATAGCTTTATCATTTTAATTTGTTTGATTTCTCTTTCCCTGCCTGGGTTAGTTCCTATATTCTAGGAAAAGCTAGTTGATCCAGCTGAGCCTGTTTAGTTGGCTTCTTCTGTTGTTTGTGAAGCAAAGGACCAGAAAAGGAGGGAAAAACCAACAATAGGCACTGTGATGGTATATTTACAAGGATTGTGGAGACGAAACTCCACAGCCAGGGTGATACCAGACAGAACATTCACTTTGTTTTGGTTTACTAGACTTTAGGTTCGTACTGACCGTAACAAATTTCAGTGGAAGGTTAACACTTTGTATATGTGTGTTTCAGATATACTAGCCTTAGGATTATATTAATTTTGGCCTAATTTTCCATCCCTAAAATACAGTCTTAAAAATTGCATACCTGTGCCTTATGCAAGCTTCCACACTCTGTATAAAAGCAAATACATGTACCTGGAGCACTCGGGTGGTACAACAGTTTTATACAGTTCTGCAACAGCAGCCTCTTGTGAATAGAACTGTAGAAAGGAATAATCATGGATGGACAGTCAAGGACTGAAAACAAATTTATTCCTTGATCATTATTAGTTTCCCATAATTACCACACATCACTTTGCTCTTGAACAGGTATATGACATCTACATTTTTTTGAAACTTCCGTTGCTTCTATAATATTTTTGTACCAGAAGAGACTTAAATGTTTTCAGTTGAATTACCTCCCTTCTTATTACCTAGTTCAAATGGCAGAATGGAGTGAGAACCATCCTAGAAGAAGAAATGTTACAAGCAAGTAATCTAGAAAACATACACTTGTAGGAGCACAGTGTCTACACAGGCCATAGACTTCTGGCAAACCCATAATTAATAAAATCTTTTCATATATGTAAAACAAAAAATTGGTATTATGTTGTGAATAGAAGACTTTTTTCCTCCCTCAGGAGGATGTAAAATCATGATGATTTTAGTTGTAAATTGGTTACAGTTCAGAATTTCAGCATCCAGTAATTTTATACTTTTAACTTGAAGAATAGTTGTGCATTTGATATCTCAGTACTGAGAAAGTATTTTGGAGATCTTTAACTGCCCAGGAATTCAGCAGTTTATAAAATAAGGGTACTCAGGCAATAACTGAAGTTTAACCTAAGAAGCTCTTGAAAGAATCGAGGAAACAAAAAACATAGAGGGGAGTCTGGCTACAGGACCCCAAGCCCCTTAACTTTTCTGTATAATGTTGTAACAGGGTAGCCACACAATTTGCTGTTCTATTATAAATTAAACAGTATTTTTAAAAACAGTGAGTTTTATTCTTCTCATGATGTCACTGTAGAGGGGAGGGTAAAACTTACTGTTTAGAATTTAACAGTACATTTTGCAAGAGGCCTTTTTTGCCATTAGCAACCCTAAAGTTTTAGTCCCGCCTAGAAGGGCGGGTGAGAGAGCCTGAAACAATCCTTCCAGGGATTCTCTGGACTTGAACATCACTAGTTAGCTTATGCTCCCAAAGAAACTTACAGGAATGAAGGATGAGGAAAAATTGTCATTGATTTAAAAGCTTTTGCTTGCACAGTAGTGAATATAGATATAAATGCAGTTCCTACTTCTAGCACATTACAGTTTTAATGCTTTATATATGAAATGAACTGCATGCTGAGACTCTAGTGCTAAAAATTTTTTTTATACTTAGTTAACTTCATTACGGTAGGTAGTCTCAGTGAACTGTCAACCAGAGTGTTTTGCTAGAGAAGTTCAGCACAGTATGTGTGTTTTTGCAAGGGCAGAGCTAAAGGGTGCACAATTCTTTTTTGTAAGCACTTTGATTCTGGAGTTAGTGTTATTAAAGGTTTTTACAACACATATCATAGCAGATCCTAAACTACTGCGGTCTTTTGAAAGTACTGAGATACAATGATGATCAAGTGCAGGTTTTTGCAAATAAGACTGAATATTTTTTCTCCAGGAAAAAAAAAAACCCTCCCAGATCCGGGAAGTAAGCCTTTACCGGAGACAAATTTGCGTATAGTTAAGTGGTGTACAGTCCGCAGAGCAGCTCTGCGGCTGCTCTGCAGCTTCAGTTGTGGGTAGAATTTGTGTGGTGGCTCTGTGATGGGGCTGTACTAATACTCTGAGTGAAGTCTGCGAATAGCCTTGCAGGGAGAGGGTTGTAAAACCAGGAAGTGGCACTTATTTACCTAGGTACTTTTTTTGTACAGAATGCAATCTCTGTGCTGTCTGTACCTGTTTATAATTAGTTTTAGTTTTGTATTTATGTGTATAAATATGTCACTGAGAGGGGCTATGGAAATCAAACATCAGTATTGTGCAAACTCGTGTATGTGAAATGACTGACATATTGTGAATGTATTTGTATACACTATTTCTATATGCTGTCCAAAACAATGAGCATGATTCATTTCACTCTTATGTTGGGGTATTGATATAGCTAATCTCAGTATTCAGTTTGCATTCCTAAAACTTCTTGTTTTAAAACTTTCCTAGAACTTCCTTTTTCTGTAGTCTATTTGTGGTCAATTTTTTTGCATTTGGGCAACCCTACAAATCTTGTAGTAGAAGTAATCCACTTGGCAGTAGCCTTGCTTTGCTCAATTACACTTGCAAGGAGCAGTTGCAAACTGGATTCTCAGGCTGAAATTCACTGCTACAGGTTATAGGAGCAACAGTGTGTGTTATAATTCTTTTGCTGTTGTTGACATGCAGATTGGGTACATGAAACAGGGAAGATGTATTGGTATAAGTGTAGAGTGTAAATTATAAGATTCATATTCTGTCTATCCTAGGAAACTCTTAGTTGTGAGGTGTAAATTTTGCTTGCTGGATTATGTCTGTAGGTAGTAACTGTCAGTTTCTGTATTAATATGTGCAATGTGTGATAGGAATCACATAAAGGTAATGGTCAAGCTCCACAGGTGGGACTTCTCTTTTATCTTTATGTTCTTGAGATGACTGATTCAGACTACAGGAAAAGGCACTGGAAACCTGGTGTTTTCATGAGTCCATTCTTCTTCTGTTGTGAGTGAATATATATTCATATATACACATACAGGTTATACTGTATATGAAAACATAATCTCTCGCTGGAATCAGAATGTTACCAATATAATATAGAAATCCAGTGAACTGACTTTTCCAAAATGCTGCTTTTTTGGTTTGTTGTATTTTCAACCAGAAATGTTGCTTTCTAGAAAATGGGTAAATACATTATTTAACATTTTGAACAGCCATTCTTAACTGTAACTCTGCCCACAGACCTCTTCCCAGCCCTGTATTGCTTGACCTGTATGGTATTACAGAATACAGCCTGACTTGTGTAATGCCTGCGTGGCTTACATTGAATGTGAAAGAGAAGGTTTTAATGAGGAAAGATAATGAACGTAAATGAAAATAAAACAAAGTGCTTTAGGCCTTTCTGAGGATGACAGAAAACAAAATTTGGAGGCAAGTTAATCGTCATTCTCATATGCGTTCTTGTGTATGAAATTTCTGTCTGGTTATGTATTGCTTTTTCTGGGAGAAATTCATACCCCTTTCCCCAAATGCTAAAAGAAGCGCAAATAATGGAAACAAGTTATTGAGGCAAAAATCACGTCAAACCTACGGTTCTACAAATACTTAAAAACGCTGCAGAATATATATAAATATATATATATAGTGGTACTTACAGCTAAGCAGATGTCTAAATATTTACAGAACCAGGCTTAAGAAGTAGAGGAGAGAGCCAGAATCTGTAACCTTGTCCCAGACTCTTTTCTTAAAGAGCTCTTTTTTCTGTTTCACCTGACTGTTGCAGGTGTTACTGCCTCTATCCTTAATGTTGGATTTGGAACTGTGGTACCTTCTGCCCTCTTCCTCCTGTCACTGAACTTCTGGGCACCATATATTTGAAGAGCCATGTGGGCTCCTGCAGAAGTCTGTGGGAGTTGAATCAGCCCTAAGGAAGGGTTGAATTAAGGAAACTGCCTAAATCTGGAAGGTTCCTGCAAGCCATGCAGTTTATAAGTGAGAAGTTGTGCTTGGATAGTCCATGTTGGGCTTCAGATGTATATGCTTCTTCATGGTGTTTTTCTTTGGTTGTGAAATATTTTACGCTTTGGGAAAAGGTCACTTTTAACTGGGTTTATTATAGTTTGATTTCATTGAATTAATGTGTGCGTCTTGTTTTGCAAGGGTTAAAATCTTGAGCTAACATGCCAACCTTACATATAATTTACATCAGGAGCTTTTAAATAATTGATGCTTGAGGAATGCACATATTGTGCAGATCTGCAAACCTATTAAGAACACACAACACAGTTGTGGTAATTAGTGCAGAAGGGTGGATACTCAAGTACATGCTTAGTGGAAGGAAAGATTACTAAAAAATATTAGTGGGAAGTTTCAGTGGGGCTTGGTAATTGCTATGTGTACTCTTTAGTACCTATAGCCATTATTAAACAATAAACAAATGCACTATATATTTGAAAAACTCGACTTGTTCCCTAAGTAGGAATCTTTCAGGTGAGTTTCATCAACTTCTGTAGCGCCTACTTTCATTAATGATATATATTTCTCTCGCTTGAAAATAAAGGATTCTACATGTGAGCAGGGTACAGTTAAACATCCAGTTGTCTTCCTAGGTTTTCAAGCAGACAGCTCGTGCTACCTGTGCATTTCAGAGCTTTTGTGAAAGCCATTACAGAATAAAAACTTTCTTTTTGGAACCTTTAACAGAAAATCACGGAAGTTATTTTCATGCTACTGATTGGAAAAGTGCTGTATCTTTGGACCCATCTAGCTGTCAAATGTTGTAGCTAAAACAGGATTAAAAATTTTTTTAGTTCCATTTCCCATATTGTTAGACCATAGACTAAGTTCTTTGAATCTAGCTGGAATAATTTTAGTTAGTATCATGAAAATTACTTCAGTGTTCTTCTATTAAATCTTCTAAAGAGGAAAATTTAATTCTGTAATTCCCATCTCCCTTTCTTTGCTTGCCTGTGTGTTACCACCCACAGACTAATGTTAAGCAACTGTGCAACAGTTTTAATTTGCTGTAGCGAGAAGTCAAATGGATTAGTTAAACCGGTGCTGAAATTATTCAAAACTCTTTGATTTGTGCAATGAAGCAGATTAGGGCTGAGCACGTGATCCGTCAGTGTGGCTCAGTTGTGGGTGCAGCAGCCCCTAGCAGAAAGGCAGTAACTTCTTAAAATGCTGCGGCTGTTTCCAAAGTCATCAGCTGTCTCCTTAGAGGAAAAGAGTCTGTAAAAGAGGGAGCGGGAAGTACAGTATTCTAAGTGGCTAGGCAATCTAGGAAAAGAAAGAAAAATCTGGTACTTAAAAGGTTGTTTTCAGGGCAAATATATGTAAAGAGTAAGAACTCTTCCTCGTGTTACTTCATAACTCCATAATGTTTTACAACTACAACACTTCAGAGTTCTGTTGCATTTTTTCCCTTTAACTCTTCATCCAGCATAGGCGATAGCACATATGTTAGTTTTGTTTGACTATTTCTAGGCATTCACCTTCTGGTTCTGGTTCTTCTGTGCTAGCATGATATGCAAATAGCAAATATTCCCAGAGATGTTTCAGAACAGGTTTTGATACCACTTACTTGAGATTTAATAATACAATTTATTAAGATTTGTAAGTATTTCTTTTTAATAATAAGATATGAAGTTGGCTCAAGCCTTCTGCAATGTCCTTTTGGGATCATGCTTTGGCTGGTCATCCTTTGTATGTATTGCTTTTCATAATGGTGGTTGTTGGGGATTCCTTCTCCCTCACCCCCTCCAAAGAAAATAAAAATTGGCTGGGCTATGTTAGAATGCAATAGAGCTTCCCAGTACTCAGAGGGAATGCAGCCCTGTTGTTACTTGTGCACAGGCTGGGCGCAGAGTGAGACATCACTGTGCTGCAGGGTGTGAGGAAAGAGCGAGTAACGCCCCTGAATCATGACTGGTTTTTATAGAGGTTGTGCAGGGCGGAGAACGCCTGCCTGGCCTCTTCTGCGTGAGGCCTGGTCCCTGGTCCACCCGTGGCCAGAACCCTATTGGGAAATGGTGGTTTTTGAAATGCATCTTAGGAGTGCAACAGGGCAAGAGTCTTCCAAGTCCATCAGTAGCTATAACATTCCTCCTGCAAAATCTGGTCTCTACAGGCTAAAATTTTCTGGCCCCTGCATCTGCATGAACCATAGGCCAACAGTTATGTCTGTACGACACATTCCCTCATGCTTTATTCACACGTGAGGTCTTACAAGCATGGTGTCTTTTCCAAGAATGCATGGAGGTGGTCAAGGAAAGATCACTTGTTCACTTTTTTTGGTTTCTGAATCTAAAGTGCTTCAGGGAACAGAATGGACCGTAGAATAAATAACAGAATCTTCCATACAATAGTTGCTGTTGGCAAGCTGTTAGCCAGCCTGAAAGAGTGGCAACACAGCCCAGGACCCTCTTGGAGCTTGCATTAGGAGCTGACTCCTTCAGGTAGCTCTGCTGAGGCTGATGCCCTGACTGATCCTACTGTGTTGCAGATGTTCTGTCTAAAGGTCTGCGCAGAGGGAAAGGGTTTTCTGCACCACTATCAGCAAACCCAGCTATTGGTTTGGTGCCTTTTGCGAGTCGCATGCCAGGAGCTGACCGTTGTGCATGCGATGCTGCTGGCTCCAGCTGGGAAGCTTTGGTGGTTCCTGAGGGGCACCAGTGTCAACTGCCTCTTGCCATTAGCTGCATGAGTTTTGTGTTGCTTAATTCCACGCTGATATAAATTCTATTCTTTTGGATCATGCTCTTAACAGTCACATTAGAAGCCAGTTTTCCAACCCATAATTTTATTTTGAAGAGTATCACTGTGCTTTCTGGATGCCTTTTGAATGCTTTCAGGTTATGTCTAGCCTGCCAGTTTGCCAACCCCCACATCAGTCTGGGATCTGAATTTCTTTGCTATTTCTGTCATGCTCTTTCTTCATACAGGTGGAATGTGTGGAACAAGAATTTCGGGGTTTTTTTTGCTTTTTTCTTTTAAAGGGGATGAGGATAAGCTTTTAAGACAGAGAGCAAATGAGAGAAAAGTATCAGTGTGTTGTTGCTATATTTCTTTAGTTGCTAAAGATGACACAGAAAGAGAAACATCACTTTTTTTAACCTCTTAAAAATATATATATAAAGAAGGGCCAACAGAGCAAGGGTTTTTTTAATATGAAACATTTTTAGATACTATATAAAAAGTTTTTGCTGAAGTTTTCTTTTAAGGGCCAGAGAACTGAGCTTCCAGAATCTCAGCTCATAAGAGGTGCTGCTACTGAATATTTAAACTGTTGTTGCTGAGAGGTTTACATTACCGAGTAAAGATCCCTTTATCCTCTTTCTGTTGCTTATGTTTTATCTCACTGGTATGTGTGGTATCAGCATTTTACTAGCTTCTCGTCATCCATTCAGTGTTTCTAGGAAAGCGAAGTAGATAAATTGTGCAAGTCTGATGTTAGAAAAAATTAAGAAAAAATAATCTCGTCCTCTTTAATCATCACAGATACAAAAACTGAGACAAAATATGTCTTTGTTTCCTTTGGAGGTTGCCTCTGCTAAGGACTTAAGAAGAATTATGCGAGTGGAATTATTCTTCCTTTCACTTCAAAATGTCAAAGACAGATGAGATTTTTAATTGTTTTCCATGCTTCTCACTGAGCTGCTTGCTTCTTAAGTTTATGAAAAGAGGTCTGTTTCTTTGTTTTCTGTTTCATCATCCATTGCAGGCAGTTCAGTTCGTCCTTTTTATGCCAGGGGGTTTCAGCTTTTTTTTAACTGTTGAAGTTTAATAGGAGCATAAGATTCTAGAGTGTTGGCTAACCTCTAGAAGTATAATGTTTTTGTTTATCTGCTGTTCAAGAAGTAAATGGACATTTGAGAACTGTACTTCCTCATTTGGAAATATATACAAAATGCAGACTTACTAGTTTAGGAAGTAACTTATTTTTGCTTTAATGTAGCCAGTGACAAGTTGGGGCCATGTTCTGGCTTCATATCTAAATATTCAGTTTGTGGGACTCTTAATAGCTCCCCTAGTCAGTTATTGCAGAGATAAACTAATCTACATCTGGCCCTATTATTTATTTATTTTTAATCAGCAAATTCTTGCTTCACTAAAAATATATTGTTTAGTTCTTCTTGAAATCAACTTCTGACATGCTGTCTATGTCAAATCATGTTATCTTGAATACATGTTTCTGATTTTGTCTGAAATTAGACTATGCAAATCTGGAAATGGAAACCATCTTTTCTTGTATGTCAAGAAAAGATAATTACGTTTTAGCCTATGGCCAGTTACGGGGGGGTTTTTTGGTTTTTATTTTAGAAGTGTAAAGTTGTGTGTGTCAGTATGTGCCTTTGCATATTCTTATACTGATGTGGCATCTGCTAACATTTGCACAGTAGAATAATAACATTGCTTATGATCATGATGTTAGGAAACCTCATTAGTGCCCCTCTTTCTTCTAGGGCAGAGGCAGTTCACTCCCATAGAGCAGCCCCACCACTTTATGACTGTGTTCTTAAAGCAATATAAACCTATGTGTGTACTGTAGTTGTTTTGTTTATTGCGTGAAATTACCCGAGGGGGATTGGTATAGACTATAGCAATCTGAAAACTTGGTAAGAGCTGGAAAACTAAGGTTTGCTGCCTTTTATTTTGTTTCTCAGCTCCAGAAGAAAAGGATGCAATTAAAGGACAATATGAAAAACTCTTGGATGCTTATGGCTGCTTAGGGGAACTTCAACTTAAATGTGGTAAGTGACTAACTGTATGAGCGAGATTATAAAATGCTCAGACATGCTGGTACTCTGTAGTGCCAAATAGCTAAAGTTGTCTGGTTCCTTAACTTTTGAAAACTAATTGGACCTTGTTACATACAGTTTGGGAAAGGTCTGTTTCTTTTTCTATGTTGTGTCAAAAGCATGCTGCCAAGTGGTTTTGTTTTTTTTTTCCACTTTTGTTTTGTCTAACATTCTTAGCTGCCTGAAAATAATTGTAATTTTTTTTTTTACCATATTTGTCCAAGCCAAACACTGATTCCCCCTTTTGTTTTGAAGGATTATGTCCAAACAGTGATTGATCATGGCTGCCTGAGACTGCAGTCCTACTGATTCCCAGTCCTTGCTATAATGCTCAATTTCCTCTAAATGGGTAATTCATATCGATAAGGATTCGCAGAAACAGACCTTTAACTTCAGCTAGTATAGTACGAAATATTTATTGTCATAGCTATAAACTTCTGTACAGTCTGGGAATCTTGATTTTTTTATTACACAGTCTACGGGAGGAATGTTAATTGAAATGGTGTGTTATAGGAACAGGACTGCAGTCATTGATTTGAAGGTAGTTCAGACTGCAATTCATTGGTGAAAAAGATACATCAAGACAAAGTGATATTAAAACATGGCACACTTCAAACCTTGACATTATCTGCGTTCATTAAAGAAAACACTATACGCCTTGTTCCCATGGTCTTCTGACAATAAGCCTTGRCTTTGACTGGGAGAAATGACAGTACTGTGCTTTCCATATAAATTAGTGCTTGGTCAAGGGATCTGCCAAAAGCAGTGGTGGTGTGAGCACTGCCGTATTTAGACCAGTACATGTAAACTTACATTTTTATGGTCCACCTACCATCCTGTGAATTGAGTAATACGACTTGGGGTTGATTTGAAGTGGTGGCTGCAACCAGACAGATTTCTGTTTCCTAATTTAAAACTGTAGATACACCTAGTCATTTAAAATTAATGTGGGCTTTTTGTTTGTTTTGTTTCTTGTGGAATAATTAGGCATTTCTATGGAGATTATTATCAATTTGTTAATGTAATTAAAAATGGAGGGCTTGTGGTTGTTTTTTTTTGGCACTTGGACCTGTTTTTCCACATAGGAGTTTAATTAATCCTGTTGTAACAGTGAAGGAATGCAGCTATTGAATTCAAGCTGTTCAAGCTGCAGATGAAGGTAGTTTCTTGTACATGATGGGCTCTAAATAACTCCTTTTCTAGTGCGCGTATTAAAAATACGAATTATTTCAAATGGGGTATGAAATATACTCAGCCTTACTACTTATCTTTTCTTTTTTTCCTTTATTACTGTGTTCTCCATGTTCTTACTTCTTTTTGAACAAAACCTGCTTAATTTCAGTGCCCGCAAAGTGTGAATTTTTCCTCTTTAAGCTCTGTCACTGCACCTCTGTCTTGTGCATGTCTTGGTACAGGACCTCCTTTGGAAAGGATTGTTAAAAATTATTGGTAATTTGATAAAGAAAGTTTAGTAATACGGGCCAACTGCTAGTTGTGATTGAATGAAAAGTCAGGAGGGTCATGCTGTATGGTAAGCAAAGGTAAGCAAACAGTTTCCACTGCTGACCATGTTTAAAAAAGCAAAGGTGATTGCCTGCCTGCTGTCTCACCAGTAAAGAGGTGGCTCATATCTTTTCACAGTCTCAGATCTTTCATTTTAGGTGCAAGTACATTCCATCCCATTAGCTATTGCTTACATAATAGATTAGCATTAGGAAAGAATGTAATGTAACTTCTTTGCCTTTTTTTTTTTTTTTTTTACTAATGCATTCTAGCAGCTGCAAACAAGGACATAATTCGCCAGTTCTTTGCTCAGCATCATAATGAGTTGGATCTTGTTCAGGAGTCTCACTATTGTTTTCTCACTGGTGGAGACCTGCAGACCAAAAGCACTAAATTAACAGAAAATATTTTTAAAAGTATATTCCACTGGGATATTAAAAGAGTATATTTGTAGAGCAGAAGGGGAAACATGAAAGATGTCTCTGAGAACTTTAATTAATCTGTAAATATTGCTACTTAGGAATCCAAATAAAACACATTGTATGCCTGCCAGAGTAGATCGTGCTTTTCACAAGAAAGTAGATGAAATATGTTAAGCTGACATACAAAGTTAATGTTTCCCAGCAGTAATAACATTCACTTCTATGTACTTATGTCTATTAACATGACTCACTAAGTTCTCCTGCTTTCTTTTGTGAGATGGATGGCAGCAGAATGAATCGTACAGTGTTTCTGAGCTGTATCTCAGCCAAGATTTTGCAGCCAAAGAAGATCTTGCAGTGGCAAATACATTTTAAGCAATGCATTAAGAGCTGGATTTGCAGTGTTTGGTTTAGACACTGCGATGTCAGGAAGGGTACATATATAAAGTAGTATTTTCATACCATCAACAATGTAGGTTGTTTAGTTTAATACAGCTGCAGTATCTGGTGAGACGCTCAATTCATTTGACTGTGTATATACTCTTGCTCTTATATATATAGTGTGTGTGGTAATCTAAAGGAAGAATTTTCAAACGTAAAGGACAACCAAGTGCCTGTTTCTTATTCCTTTTGAAAATTTCCTAATATGTAATTGTATTTGGAAGAGAGAAAGAGTATTTTTGAGGCTAAAACCATGGTCTGGGAAATCTTGGTCTTTTCATGATTCTGCTGTTGATTTCCTCAGATATTTTCTACTAATTGCTTAGAATCAGATCCTCTTCTCTGTTCTGGTGCTGAAATCCAGCTGATTTTGAAGGGCCATTTGAAAACCATATTTGAGAATTTGGCTGTGGCCCTTTGGGCTATAAAGTGAGGGTGAAAATACTTCCCAGACATTCATGCTTATTAATTCTTCTAGGATGCTCAATTGCTAGAGTGATACATGGATGTGTAAGTGAAAGGTTTCCATTTAAAAAAAACCCTCAAATCTGATACCCATGGAAATGGAGGCTGGTAGATCTGTGCAATTTGGAAAGCAGCTGTAAATATGGTCAGTGCAGCCTGATCCACAACACCAATTTTGAAAAGAAACAAAAATTTACTGGTTATAATAACACGGATCAAAGTTCCAAAAAATGCAGGATTGCATTGAACAAGTGATCCAAGTTTCCATTTGAAGTATGCTGTGCTGTAGAATGCAGGTGAGATAGAACAAACTAAGTGAACATCAGGCGATGGCATGATTGTATTAGAATGGAGAGAGAGCAAAAACGAGTGAATTAATTTTTAAGAGGAAAAGGCAGTCTTGAATGAAATGTTTGCAGCTAAGAAGGGCAAAATAAGCATTGGCAATTGCCAGTTTTTCGTTGTAGCTCATGATAGGCAGCTCTGAAATCATCCCATAGCTTCAGGGGAAACAAGTGCCTTGAGTCATGCAGGCAGATTAAATATAGTAACTGCAGCTTATTGTTGGGTGTGACGTACCAGAACTTTGCTTCCTGTAGTGGCCTTGCTAAACTTTGATTGAGGCAGTTGGCTTCGTAAGAGCTTTTAAAAAAATGGGTAAAGTTATTTTTGTCTTGTTTCCATGCCAAATATTCTTTATCCTCTGCCTCCAGTGTGCAACCTGGTAAGAGGCCATTCAGCACATACTGCTGTGAACAGGTCATTTCTCACATTCCTTTGAAAGTGTTCTTTAGAGCTAATTGTGGTGATTTATGATGATTGACAGTATGTCAACATTTATATCTCTGTGTCTGAGATCAAAATTTGGTCCATAGGCTTTGAAAGAATATTTTATTTTTCTTTAGTACCGTCAGTAGGTTTTGCTTTTTCATAGATGTGTTGCTCTAGTAAGCATGACTGGTAAGGAGCACTTCACTTTTTGCTCTGATATTATTTCATAGCTCCTTTTAAAACATCCCAGATTGTATCCCTAGGAAATGAGGGACATTTCTATAGTTCTGATCCTCTGTTGCAGTTCTGATGTTCCTAAATCACTTTTATTTGTGCGTAAAGTTTAGGAAGGCTAAGTGAAGAAGGATTGTATATTAAACTACTTGGAAAAGTTAAAAAAAAAAAAAAAATCTGGTTTCTAAGGTGAGGGGCCCTGTAAATAGTTTGCTGCTGACATGGTTGTGGGTACAAAGTAAAGTGTAGAGTCAGACCTGGAGCCTTGATCACTTCAGAGGAAAAAGTTTTCCCTTTTCCAGGTTGCTTTTCACTAGCTTTAGTGCTGGCCCCATTTATCATTTATCAGGCACTTTGCAGCTGTGTCAGCTGAATGTAACATGGTTTCTGCTACTGTGCTAGACATGGACATCAAGGAAAATTACCATTTTTTTCCTCCCAGCTTATTTCCATTAATTACTTTTTTGTGATAAGAATTGTGGGCTCCTGTTTGAAGAAATAAGACTGGAGTTTAGCCTGTCTTCTATTCCAAGTATGCAGGGAGTTCCTCAGTGCAGGAGCCTAGGTAGGCTGGCCACAGTGAGAGTGCTGGCAGGGCTGTTGAGTTCGGGGAGTTGAATCGGTGTTCATTTTACTTTTGATCCTGAAGATGTACTTCCAGCATTCTAAAACTTAACTGACTGACTTGTTTAATTTGGGTTACACTTGATTAAAAGGTGACTGCCTATTCCATGACTTTAGATTTTTTTTTCTATTTTGTTGTTTATGTCTTGGCAGAACAAACAAAAGTGTCCTGAATAGTGTTTAGCTCCTTTCAAGGGTTGTAAACCTGTAAAATGTGGTCCATAGTGATGCTGCTGGATGGGTATAACTGAACCGTATGATGTATTTCTGTTGTGACTGATGTTAGTATAGTACTTAAAGTGCTACTTGCATTAAAAAAAAATCACTGGAAACTTAAAAGGAGCAGTATTTTTAATATAATTACAGAAATAGAAATGATAGTGAGCTGCAGTTGTGAAAAGTTAAGGCTTCAGGGCTTAATGGAATAGCTTTCTACGAGCTTTAAGGAATGTGTGGGTGTTTCAGTTTTACTTATTTTATTAAAATTGTGATATTTTCACAGTTGGCACAGCACAACAGTTTTATCTAAAAAAAAAATCATCTCTTTCATACGCCATGGCCTCACAAATCCACCTACCTTAGGAATTTCTATGCTGTGTTGGGACCCAGGGTTTTTTTGTGAGGGAGTTTTCAGGAAACCAGGAATGCAGCTTCTTGCATTCTTTTGTGAGATTTACTAGATAATAAAAATGAAGCATGGAGCGACAGCATCTGTCCTGATGAGGATTTAATGAATCAATTTCTACCCTTAAATTTAAGTGCATTATAGGTAGGGTTGTAGTTGATACAGCTGTTTTCATATTTAAGTAGCTATTTACAATGGGAAAGATTATTGTTCATTGGAGTTTACATACCAGAACAGAAATCATATTGACTTTTTGAAGTTTAAATTTAGAAGTAAATGGATTGAATTTATACTTCAGTATATCAATGATAATAATCAGACTTTCTGTGACTGGCAAATAAACATTGACAGTCTGGACTGAAAGGAAAGACACAGGAGCAAGACAGCATAAGAAAAAAGTTTAGGATTGAAAGAAGAGATTTCCAGACATAAACTGATGTTGGCAAAGAAGGGAACATGGGGAAAACTGTGTTTAATTGTGTATAGTTTAGTGATTTTTTTTTTTAACTATTATCTCCATGACACTGCACTGCTGAGTACCCATCACAGCTCCCACTTTGTAGAGAAGCATTTCCAAATGGTAGAGAGCGTGGTGCTTCTGTCTTTGAGTTAGCTCTTGTTGGTTTTGAGAACATGCCTGATTGTAGACCTGGATGGAGACATGATTAACAGATGAATAGCTAAACAGTGTTTTGGTAGTGTTAATTTTACTGTGCGAGGTTCTAAAAAGGTGAAGGATTGACAGGAGCCCTACCTCTGCTCAGGATCCTATGGATACATCTGTGCTGTGAATAAAACTGGGGTAAGGCACAGACTTGAGCACTGTCAGTAGGATATCATGGTTAGCATGCTCCCTGGCATGGTTTTGGCCCAGACCAGCCAAGAGTTGCAGACCCATCAGACAGGGATCTTCCTAGCCCATACAGTGCACAGCCGGCCTGGGACTGATTCCCAAGGACGCTGTGCAAATATGACATAGGGTGTAGGTGATAATCTGTGAATAGGGTTTGGGGCTGTTCCCGAGGCTCAGGGTCAGAGATTTGTGTTAAGCTGGGGCTGTGGTGTCATAGGGTTTCTGCAGTCTGCCCGTCTTATAGCATATCCTGAGTAGCTGGAACAAATCTGAGAGGTTGGAGTTGATTTGAAGACAGTCTCAACTTATAGAGCAGTCCATGAAGACACAGCCAGCTAGTTTATAGCTTAAATCCATCAGCTCTTTTTTATGTCCTGGGCTGTGTGTGGGCTGTATGCCTCCTGTCCTGGAAGGCATAACAGTGTGAGCTCCTTTGCCAGCCTGCCTCTGTTTAAGGGTATTATGAAAAGTACAGGAAGGATTTAGACTGTTCCATAATAATTTGTTATTCCTTTCTGATTATTGTAAGGGGATTTATCCTGTGGATGCAAGTTGTTACTGTGCAAAGGCAGGAAAGAGTAACACAGCTTCAGAAAGCCATCAGTTTCCTGACACTTTTGGGACATTGCAACAGCTTCTTAGCTGTGATTTCTATTTCTGAGCTTATTAGCTAGTGGTTTGGGGGAACAGAGTTGCAGGACTTATGCCTGTATGAATGTGACTTCCTTTCTGGGGGTGAGTAGTTGATTGGAGAAGGCAGTAAAAAGAGCCTAGAGTCTCTGCTAAGGGGTAGGAAGCTTCTAAGTAAGGCAAAACTGTGTATAGATTTGATTGACTTTTCTGTCACGCTGTGCTTTATTCCAACTCAGCCTTCATAAACTGAAGAACTACTTTGTTTAGATCCAGTTATTTTCCTCTGGTTACAAGCTCCTTGAAGAACAGAGCTACAGATAACAAGCCCACTGCTATTAAATTTTAGTTCTTTTTGGCTATCTTAATGTTGACTTCGCCATTTGATCTTCTCTGAGCCTTCTAAGAAAGTTTAAGGTCACTGAAGCCAATGAAAGTATTTGTGCTCTTTGTCTCAGCCTCTCAGCCAGAGCTCTCTGAATCAGTCACTGCTGGCTTTCTGGCCCTGAAACTGGCTTGACTGTAAAGCACATTAACGGTGTTTCTTTACATTGCTTCCAAGTTCCCATGAGTTAAGTTTACTTTGGGCTGATCAGTTTTGCCTTGTTTCACAAAAGTCACAGAAGCTATGAGCTTTCGTGATTGATAGCTAACCCCGAACCCCTTCTAGAGGTTGCAAGGCAGTATTTATTCAGGTATGAACTATCAAGGTGATAACTGATGTAATGTCCTACTCTTAATCCTTTATAATTATGCTCTATCATTTGTGAAGGAGGAATGAACTGTCAGGTTATAAGTATTTCTAACCTTCAGCCACAGTACCAGCTAGAAAAATACTTTGAAAACACTCTTGAAGGAGAACACAGCATACCCTTGTTACAGAAAGAAATGCTATGAGCAGAACTTCTTAATAAATACCACCTACACTGGCCTTTATGCAAAACTGAAGTCAGCAGAACAGAACAAATAAGATCTAATATCCCACCTTGTCCCGCCATTCCAGCCCCATGTGCCTACACAAATATTCTGGCCTTGCTGAAAACCACCCCTCAGCCAAGTTTCTTTAGCTGACATGTGATCTAGAAGCAAAGGCCCTTTCTGCTCATGTTTCAGAAGCCCTAATTGTTGCATCCCCATTTTTGGACAGTATGCCACTGTGGAGGGTTGAGGAGAGGTCCTAGAAACTGTTCCCTATTATTGCCTGAAAGCTTGCTGTTTGAGATTGTCATTGTGCCCTTAGCTAAATAACTTGATATTGGCAAGTCAACTGTGGTTTCTGTTGTGCTGGAGCTATAAATCTTGGCACACTTCCGTCTTTTATTACTAACTGGAGTGAGTAGGATGACATTGTCTCCATTACAGGACAATTTAAGTGAATCAAACAGCTGAACTCTTTCTAACAAAAACAGTGGTTTTGGAACACTCATTCTACTGTTCCTTAATTACTTTATCATTTCAGAGCAAATGAGTAGAGGCTGAAATCTACTATGTACTAATGATCTGGTTACAGAGTTGTTCTCAAGCTTCAAAATTTGTCTTTTAGTTTTGGGGCCCTGGAGTTCAACTGCCTCATGATTTTATGCTTTTCTTTGCAACTGTGAGAGCTAGAATTTTTTTAATGGTGCTTGAGGTTGTTGTACAGTCATGCACACTCTACTTTGTGACACAAAGAGTAAAGTCTCAGGAACTGGTAATACTGAAACTTTTTGAATGCCTGAACATACCTGGCTTCAGCTGAAGTCAGTAATAGGTTTGAATGCTTAATATCTTTAAAATTCAAAAATCAATTGAAAAATCCAGAGGGGAATATACTTATGTCTATGACGACTTAAGCATATTTGCTTTAGCTGAAATGCAATTTCAACCTGAGTAATTTCTGATGAGATAGATAAATGTCCATTTCTTTGATTTAGCTGAGAACTGTAATATAAATGACCAGTGTTTATCTTTCACTTGAATCAAATCCAGTGAAAACCGTATGCTCTCCAGGGCAGTGAAACTTTATTTTAAGCAGTGATCCAACACCAAGGTCATTGCACTTCAGACACTAAGTGGGAAACTGAACTCTAATGCAGCAAAGGATAGGAAGATATAAATACTGTGGAGTATTATGCAATTGCACTCGCTTTCTGAATTCCTTTTGACTGTAGGTAACGTAAATGAACTTTGGCCATGTGCTTGTGGTTCATATTTGTTTTCTTCTGAAGCAGAGATACTGGCCTCTGCTGGAGTCCTGTCAACATTACAGGTGACAGGACTGGTTTGAAATGGCATTGCCTGTGTCCACCTGTAACCCTTTTGTAACTGTCACCTTCTAGGTAACACGCAGCTGCACTTTCTGGTCCTGGTGACAGGCTGTTCGTCGGTGGGAAAAATCCTGGACGCTGAAGTTTACAAAATTACTGCAACAGATTTCTGTCCTCTCCAGGAAGAAACCAAGGAAGAGGAGCGTGTTACTGCCTTGAAGAAAATATTGAACTCTGGGATGTTCTATTTCTCCTGGCCTAATGCAGGCTCAAACTTAGACTTGACTGTCCGGGCTCAGAAGCAGGGTGATAACCACTATGAATCCGGTAACTCGTTCTTCTGGTTAGTACTGCATGTTATATCAAAGTCTTCTGTCATCCCCATCTGCATCTTTGTGGTCAGACATCCTCAGAGAGAACGAATGTGTATTTCAGGTGTGCCACCTTTCATTTTGTTAACATGTCATTTTACAGGACACGTGGCCTCAGTGGTGTAAACTCATGGTGTAATTTCATGGTAAAACAGGGTCAAACAAGTAACTTCTGTTTAATTAAAATTAATCTGCCTGTGAAATGCAATTCTGATAACTGGAAGTTTTGTGTTTTTAAAAAGAAAATACAAGATCTATTGTTCATACTACAAAAAATTTCTTTTTATGTAATGAACAGTTTCCCTTTCAGTTCTTTTTAATAATTTACTTTAAAAGTTATCCAAGTGTAGCATAACCTCCACTGAAATTGTTAATAAATCACATCACATATACTAAAGTATCTTATATTTCTTAAAAGTATATGAGTTTAAAGTCTGTAGTTAAGTATTTCAATAATGTGCCCTACTTTTTATTTTGAAAACATTAATGTTAACATGTTTGCAGCTCAGCGTAAAGGTATGTTGAATACAAGGAAACTCCTGTGATACATTTCTCTGAGCTTCTTACTTTTTTCTGCTTATAAAACAAAGTAAAAATATTTCTTCTTGTGGCAAAGTTTGGTTGAGGGGAAAGGAAAACACATAGAAGCTGAGTTTTGTCTCCCCTAGGTGAGTTCACTGTTAAGGTAATTCTTTTTGCTCTACCAGTTCTGGCAGAATGCTTGGATTCCTATACCTTCCTCTTTTGCTTTTTAAACACAGGAAACACAGCTGTCCTGGAAATAAATAAGGATTATATAATGTAGGTGGCAGGTAACTGTCAGAGTTATACCTGGGCATGCTGCTAGAATGCGTGATATATCTTCTGGCCCAAAGTAGGTGAATATTAAGTAGGCAAAAAAGTTCACAGCAGATGATAAATAAATATGAGAGAGCAGTTTATTCTGGATAAATAATATAGTTATATATAACTATATTATATATATATATAATATATTGTCATATTATTTATCCAGAATGAACTGGATGTGATTTTGACTGATAAGATCTAGCGTTCCAAGTAAGAAGAGTGAAATACAAAACTTGCTTTCAGCCATGCTAATTATCCCTCCTTCTTAAAGAACTCTCCAAACATGTCAAGTATGACATGTGGATCAAACAAGCTGTGTTCCAGTGATGAAACATCTAAGGTAGAGGTATCTCTTAATAAAGAAACAATCTTTTAAACAATTCTTCTTACCTGTACTGCCTCTTACCTAGACTGTCTTTTTAAACTTTTCCTCTTGGGGAAATAAATATTTGAAAATTTCTACTTTCTGTATCACTTTGCTGTCTCTGGCTAATCCAACAGTAGCCCATGGAGAGGTTCCACCTTTTTATCTGGTTTGGAACTTGGATGAAGGGCTGCAACATACTCTTTTAGTTACTCATTTACTTAAGAAAAGGTAAAATTAACTTGCATCTATTTCAGAGAAATGCTGTCCTGAAGAACACAGTTCTTTGGGGGTTTCCATAGGTATAATAACTTGTACAGATCTGCTGTTGAGCAATGAATGATCATAAAAGGGATTTTCTTGGCTCTCATCTGTGACTAAAGGCACATTTTGAAAAGTGAAATGGGAAGAAAATCAGAATAGAAGAGACTGATGTCACTGTTAACGAGACATGATAAGTTTCTTGGGTTGTTGATCTGAAAATAAATTGAAGGTTAAAACAGTCATTTCCCCTTAATTTTAGTAGAACTTTTTGTGATATTGCCATTGATTCACAGGTCCAGTCTCTGTTTGGAGAGTTTTCCTGAAAATCCCGGTGGGTTTTAAAATCACTTTTCACCTGGTAGTATATATTAAGGTCCAGGCAGTACTGTTTGAAAAGTAATTAGCTTAACAGTACTGTAATTTAAAAAAGATATTGTTAAGTATAAATGCATTTCTTGAGCTAAAAGAGGGGACATTTGCACCTGAATTTAAAAAGCAGAGGTACAAGGTATATGGAAAACTGCTTGGTGGTAGCTATGCTATTAAAATTTGCCATGTTCTGTCCACCGTAGTAATTTACAATAACTTTCTCCTGATCAATCTGGGTTTCAGATAAAGTAAAGCTACAGCAGAAGAGGGATCACATAACATTAATTGCTTAAATTAGTGATCATTGTGGGATGGGGCCTGTTTCTGTCTGTCTCATTTTATTAAGTAATACATCTGTACATTGTTGACCCTTGCAGGAACCAGCTGCTGCATGGACCCTTCAAACACTACCAGGTGAACTGCTCTGACTGGTTGCTGAAAGTGATCTGTGGTGTTGTGGACATTCGCACTGTTTATGCTTCTCACCAGAAGGCAAAAGCCTGCCTCATATCTCGGATCAGTTGTGAGCGAGCTGGTGCCCGGTTTCACATTCGAGGGGTCGATGATGATGGACACGTGTCTAACTTTGTTGAGACAGAGCAGGTAAGCGAATGTGTCCAATAGCTTTGAATAATTCAGTCCACTCTAATTTAATTGGGGCAAAGTTTCCAGCAAAAATTAGAGGAGTTCACCAGGTGCTTTTTCCAAGAATATTTAAGATACTACTGCACATGACAGATCTATTTGTTCTTGCCCGTTATGCATTTGTTTGCAGTCTGTTCTTTTTCTGTATTTCCGGCTTCTCCATGCACATGTTTTTCATTAATGCTTTTAATTTTTTTCCTGAATGTGAAAGTCCTGGCTGTTTGGTATTGTGGTGAAATCATAAACATAGATTTTTAAACTATTTAGAGTTCTGTGTCTTAATTCATTTGTAATCAACATGTATAACCAGAAGGGTCTCAGCTGCGCAAAACTTAGTTAGAATTTTCAGTAATAAGGCCCACGTTAAAGGGTTGTTTTAAATATGTTTCAGAAAATGTCATATTTATTTCATACTTTTTGCATACATTTTCAAGTACATTATTTCCTAAAATTCATCCTGTTTCCCATGCTATAGAACATTGGAGAAAAACTTGTTTGAAAGGCTTTTCATAAAGTGATGATCTCTACCTTTTATTTCCTTCTTTCATTTGTTTTAAGTATCTCTCTTAGTCCATGCTACAAGGTTTGCTGGGATTGACTTTAGAATCCCCTGTACTACAGCGGCATAGCTGTGTCTACTCTCATGTAAAAGAATTTTGACTAAGGATTCTGGGAGTGTTTTTCAGCAAAGACTTGAGTTGAGATTTGCTTTTGGTTCTAAGGAAGTCACCTAGAATCATATAAATTCTTATGACCATAAATATTCAAGTGTAAAGTTACTCCTGTCTGCCTTATTGGGTTGAAGCCTTTACTTTTGTACAGTAAGCTTTTCAGCTCCTAAATGAGGGTGAACATTAACTTCCTGCCTCACAGTACTTTTGCAGAGCAGTGAGGACAACATTTATAGAAGCTAGGTACTGTAGTAGTTGCTGTATTATGGTGAAGAGGAACTCCCAGTGCTTGAATATATCGTATTAGTCAGGTGGAAGCTGCCCAGGAAAGGAACTGTGGCAGTTGGAAGTCAAAAGGCTAGTAATCAAAACACAGAGAAAAGCCACCATCTTCTCATAGTCAGGCAAATTCCAGTGCAACTCATTTGGGAAGGGACTTTCATTTCTAAGGAGCGCATTTACACCAGTAGGAGGTGGTATGACACAGTTTTTCTACATATTTGTAGAAACCTTAGTTCCAGCTGATGCTGAGAGCAAGCACATGGGTAAAATGCATTCAGCAGGCTCCCTTGATTGACATAGCCAAACAAAATAACAGCGCAGTCRGTTGTTTTTATTACACGTGGCTTAACTTACTACCTTGAAAATGGATTAAAACCACTGGATCCTCAAGAATCTGAAATCTTCTGTGCCARCTGAAATGAGTGCTTTCTTATTCATGTGTAACCACCCTTTCCTTTTTGAATAGAAATAGAAATTACTAGCAGAATAGGTAAATTGGCAGGTAGTAGTTTTCAGCAAAGGACAAGGATCTGTTCCTAAAACTCAGTTGTTTTGAGTGTTTTCAGGGCAGGTCTACAAAACTGAATGTAGTGTAGAATGTATTTTTATATATGTGTGTGTATGTGTTTCTGTGTTTCTCTCTTATGAGGAAAGGCTGAGAGAGCTGGGCCTGTTTAGCCTGGAGAAGAGAAGGCTGAGAGGAGATCTTATCAATGTGTACAAGTATCTGAAGGGAGGGTGTCGAGAGGATGGGACCAGACTCTTTTCAGTGGTGCCCAGCGACAGGACGCGAGGCAACGGGCACAAACTGAAACACAGACAGTTCCACCTGAACATGAGGAAAAACTTCTTCACTGTGAGGGTGACAGAGCACTGGAACAGGTTGCCCAGAGAGGTTGTGGAGTCTCCTTCTCTGGAGATATTCAAAACCCGCCTGGATGCAATCCTGTGCAATATGCTCTAGGTGACCCAGCTTGAGCAGGGGGGTTGGACTAGATGATCTCCAGAAGTCCCTTCCAACCTCAGCGATTCTGTGATTCTGTGATATACACACACATTCCATGCAGTGCACATACAATGAGGTGGATTGTTTAGGTGATGCTCATAAGGGGAGGGTGGTGAGACCTTTCTATGTGACACAGTTGAGTGTGGCGCAGAGATACTTAAGCTATCTGTGTCATTATTTGTTCCAGAAGAAATATAGCTCCATCACTGCAGGACTGTGCCTGAGTAGTTTGCTTCTGCCAAGGGTAGCATCCTGCCTCAAAAGTGTCCATATATTAGCACCAGTATTTCCTCATGGCATTGTGTGAGTGTAGCAGGTCGCTTGGTGCTGTCTTCTCTGTTACCCCACAGCATGACGTAGGAATGCCTTCAGGCACCTGTTTGCCCAAAATCCAGCAAGGTTTGAGCACTTTAAAAATTTCCCTTAAGATGTTGCCTTGATGATACAGCCTCAAGCGCTTCACCTGGTTCTGCTAATGACACATGTAGAAGTATCTTAAGACTTGACAGTGCTGCATTGCTCAGCTCATTTCACACGCAAAAGGCCTGGGGAGTCACAGACAGATACTCCCCAGTCTACCTGTTGGGTTTGATACTGTAGGCATGCTCGAAGCATGTGCAAATGTCACATGTGACCTTCTGCCCCATGGTCAAAGTCTCACCTGGGATGTGAGAGACTTTTTGCTTGTGTCCCTTCTTTTCCTAGTTTGACTGCATTTCCAGTAGGCTGTCCTGGCAGCTTTCTGCTTAGTATTCAGGCATCTGCAAATTCTCTTTGCTAGATACCAAACTCTTCCCCTGCAGTGCTTGAGTCTGTATTGTCAGCTTGTAAATTCTCTGCTAATGATAATTTTCTTTTATGCCTCTGTTCCAGAGCGACTGCAAGTCAAGTCCTGCAACACCTAAACATTTCTAGGAAATCTGTCAGTGCATTGGGAAATACAGATAGATTTACTCACCAAAAAGTGAAATTTTC
This sequence comes from Apteryx rowi, assembly GCF_003343035.1. Classification (NCBI taxonomy): domain Eukaryota; kingdom Metazoa; phylum Chordata; class Aves; order Apterygiformes; family Apterygidae; genus Apteryx; species Apteryx rowi. The sequence continues at coordinate 452,229 of NW_020450703.1, read as the reverse complement.
CCATGGGACTTGGGAACAGAAGAAGGGACATGTGCCACTTTAAGTAATAACTTGGTACAGTCTGCTGTTTTAGTTGAGTGCCTTCTCACTGGCAGAGTATGTTACTTAGGATTTGAAGAATGTTCGTTTGCTGAAATGCAAAGGAAAGAAAATGTTGAAAAGAGTAGTCAGCTTTCTTCAGATCAGCCTCAAATTTGTGACACTATAGTTAGTAGTTGTCTAACTGTAGGAAATACTTTTGCTACCCTGCTCACTGCTTGGGTTGGAAGTAACTCATTGTATTTAATTATATTCTTGGAGTACATTATGTTGTAAATGATTAGTATGAAAAATAAGAAGGCTTTTGCATCACATCAGAAAAGCTGGGGGTTGGCCCCTGGTGAATGGCAAAGCAGTACTTGGTCGCTAATGCTCCCAATAGCTGGGCCTGGGGCAGGTTCTTCATGGGAACTGCTGCACTTTGTTCCTGTGCAGCCAGGAGCCGCTGCGAAGCAGGAGGACTAAAGGCTTTTGAGTGTTTTGCAACTGGGTAAGCAAAAGGGCCAGAGTGAAATGGTTATACGGTAAAAAGCTCAAGTAGATTGAAAATTATGACAAGGATTTGCAGTTTAAAGAATAGTGTGGTGTTTTGTTTTGTTTTGTTTTGTTTTTAAAGAAGAAAATGAAGTTGCTGTTGCTAGTGGTGATAAACAGTAGTTTTACCAAACAATGTCCTAAGAAAGCAAAGTTGGGCTAACCACTGGGATGCCTGAGATCCAGTTCAAGCTGGCATCCACTTACCATTAGGAAGTAAAAGTCCTAGAATAAACTCTCTCCTGCTTTCATAGTAGACTACTGACTAATCACCTATGAGGTAATATCTTGGCTGAATAACATTTTGTTTCCATTTGCTGTAGCCTGTACAGTATAATGGCATGCTGGCTGTGTGCTTTCATGGATAAATAGCACCCTAGGATTCTGAAAAGGCAGGACTTTTCCCCCCTTTATAATGAATTACTTCTAACATTTTTCTGTTTTTTAGAAGAGGAAGAAACAATTAGTCTTATCTGCAGGCAGCTCTTTTATGCATAGATGGTATTCTTTTGTCTCCCACTGAGTTAGCCTTGTGGCATTTTAGCTCCGCAATGAGTCACTTCTTGTGGGCTTACTTAACTGCTGTGACTCATTGTGTTTGAGAAGAGGGAAAAAGTTAAATATCTCGCTTCACTTCTGCTTTTCAGAATAAAACTACTAAATGATCTTTTGGATGTTTGATCATTTGGTTTGCATCTTTACAAAGAAAAAAGAAAAAATGGTAGGAAAGATTTAAGCAAAAACAAAATATGAAGGGGAAAAAAGAGCTTCTTTGAAAAAACCTCTAAAAAGTATACTTCCAGGTTTGCTGCCAGTATTTTGTACCGGGAGGGCAGCCCTTCCTGCTTGCAGGGCTGCAGATAATCCTCAAGTAAAGTTTTAAAATCAGCCTCTGTTTCTGCTGGTAGCTTAAATGATATATTTTTGCCTTGTTCACATCTGTTTGAGAGCTCTCCACTGAGAATACAGTTTGCTTTGTCAGGGGTTTCTCTTTTCCCTTCACCCTTCCTTCTTTCCCTAGCAATCTCCTGAAGTTGGGTATCTGTCACATTCTTTTCATTCTTTCTCCTGATAGTGATGAGAGACAAGCATGCTTTCCTCGTTTAATGTATGTGTCTGTCACTGTTTTCATTTCAGCTTCTCCCCCAGTAATTCTCCAAAGAGTGGTGGTATATGGTCCTATATGACTTATGGGGAACAACTCTAATTTACCAAAGATAAATAAATGATTTCCATTGTTTTCTCCCTTGCAGAACTTTTTGGTGAAGCATCTAAAATGGAAGCCTTTATGAGGAATTAAAAGGAAATGCCGTGAATTTGGATTAACCTTCCCTTTTTCCAATTTAAGTGTTGGACACTGATTAAGAAAAGTAATCCTTTTTTCACAGTAACTCTTAGACTGTGTTGGATGGCTCTCTAGGACAGGAATGGATGCAATCATGTGGTTAGTTTATTTTCTGGATCAGGTCTTAGTATGGCCCCAGGCATGGCAGAGGACTGTTTTGGCAAATGTATCCTTGGATCCTGTGGTCTGAGTTGAAGGAGCTCACAGAATGGTATGTTTAGGCCATCTGCTGTCCATGCTCTTTGTGGGTTGTGTGTCAGAGCTGGGGATCCCAGAACAAGCTGTGTGAGTATCTATCTCATCATGGACTGTATGGCTGTGGCCCTTGAGTCTGTGATGAATTCTGCTGTTTGAAGTTGTGACAGGATAATTATTTCCTTCTAACAGAGCTAAGCGATAGAGATTAGTGAATAAATCATTCTGAGCAATGAATCAGAGCAGCACGCTGGGATTTACTTTTAGGTGCAGTTTGGCACTTGTTACTGTGAGGGCCTGCATTAGGACACCAACTGGATGACAGAGATGTTTGTTTCTTGCTCAAAGCTGGGGAGAGCTACCTATGCATGAAACACAAGCTTTGGCTGTGCTATCAGGAAAGATCCATGGATCAAAGAGATAAGGTCTGGCACTATGGATCAGAAGAGAAAGGGTGAGAAACTTGTTCTCTTGAACTGTCAGCACTATCACCCTCGATCCTCAAACTGGCGAGACCACCAGAAGACTCTAGGGCAGCAGGAGACAAAATGGATGCATGGTAACTTTTAACACCAGAGGTCACAGGACAGGCAATCTATTATCAAGGCTAAGAGGTCCTGCACATGTGTTGAAGTGTCCTGTTGCTATTATGTTGTCTGAGAGGAAACTTCAGGAAATGAGTCTGAAAATCCATCCAGCTATGTGGACCGGATTGCTCTATGGGCCAGACCCTTTGAGGTAGATGAAGAAGTCCGTAAGGATTTTGAGGATTTGGTGGGAATGAAGCAGTTTCTCTGCTGAATCCCAGAGATTTGCACAACTGTAATGTTTTAACAAATGGTTACAGTCTGTTTAGGAAGCACTGACTGGCAAAAACTCCCACTCATTTCAGAAATACTTTTCCAACTCACTGGCAGCTTTGAAGAAAATAGTTTTGGATTCTTCTGGGTCACAAGAATGAGGTGAGAGGACTGTGAAAGACCACAGAGTTGCTCTAGAGAACAGGATGATGAGCCCTGTAAGTAAAAGGAGAGAAAAAATGTGCTAATGTGGAGAACGTTCTTATGAGTGACCTATACAGAAGACGCCATCCTCCCAGAAATGTCCTCTGAATTTCTAAAAGTTACATGATGTGTATAAAAACATCAATTTCTCTAAAATGTTGTTTCATCATAGGAGAGTACTGTATCAGACATCATCATGACAGTTGGAGGGGAATTGATCACAGAACAAAAAATAAATGTTTGCTTTGATTCAGGCATCCTGATTAGATTACAGGAACGGTCTGCAAATAGTTTTAATTTTTTTTTTTATTCAGTTCTCCAAATGGGCAACTTAATAGAGTAGCAAATAGTTAAAAGAGGTAACAGGTGAAAACCAGTGAACAGAAAATGTGAATGATAGTAGGGACAAACATCTATCAACTCTGACAGTGTTGAATCACTAAATAAATGGAAATATGAGCATCTGTTAGTGCAGAAAGGCAGAAATGGTCAGTATTTTTCTTCTGTATTTGACATAAAGAAAACAGGATATATATTGATGGTCTAAAACTGTGATGAAATGCTTTCTATGTATACCATAGCTCAGGAAGATGTTAAACTGCAGGTATTGTAATGAGAATTATGGTTTGTTTAAATCAGATTTTGCAGCTAAAAGTTTTAAAAGAGCTGGTGAAAAAGACGCTTGAACTGTCAACTTTTCAGTTAGTTAGGGAAAATGGGAAGTTCCAGAAGATTGTAAGAAACCTGATGTATTTAGTTAGAGAACTGGTCCTCCGCAGTAAGCTAAGTGGCCAGAGTGTACTTTATATGTGATATTGGACAAATCTGATTTCTCTGGGTGGAAGCTTTGTCTGTAATTCTCATGATTACGCATTAACATTTAATTTCAACTATCTCACTTATCACTGAGGTAATTATTCTTCTTAAGTTTTGAAGTGAGCCAATTCTGACTTGTCTTTGCTCAGATTCAAGACCAGATTCTCGTTTAGTATGAGTCAGGATAATTCTGCAGCTGTCAGTGGAGCTGCACAGATTTGCCCTCCGTTAGAATTGGCTCCTCTGGCTTGGTGACTGTGTGTGAAAAGATGATTCAGTGTTTTGAAGTCACTGACTCATCTTGTGACAACCTGCCTCAGTGAGGATATGATAAAGAGGAAGATGAAGGGCCTTCTCACTTCTCTTATAGTCCAACTGTATGACGAGCTCCTCTGAGGAGAGCAACGCAAGGAAAGGTGCACCGTTGTGTTGCCATGGTAACTAACTCCTGCACTCCCCTACGGCAAGGTTTCCAAAAACCTTACTGGGGAGCATGTTCTGGACCTGCATTTCTCAAGCTGGGCAGTAGGCCTTGCTAGGAAGCTTCTCCAAGCAACAACTTAATATGGAACACCTGCCCTCTCTTCCAGGAGTTGCACTAGGAGGAGGTGTAACGTAGAAGGAGTCTTAATTAATTGGTGTGATGCTAAAAACATTGAAAAGTGTAGTTTTGCAGCACATCTGGGCTAACTGCCATTCTAACACTGACTTTCTTTGTGTCCTTAATAAAGCCACTTAAACCTTTCATTCTTAATGAAGTAGGAATAATTGTAAGTGGCCTCCAAAAATATTGTAGGAATTAATTAGATGAAATTGGTGACAGAGTATTTAAATGCCTATTCCTCTGCTGTAGGTATACTTCTATTCACACGCGTAGCTCTAAAAATCTTACATTGGTGGTAACTGTAAAGATGAGAGGCCGAGGTTCAGATAAATGGCACTTCTCCTGAGCCATCCAAGCGGTATGTCTAGTGACAAATCCAAAAGTACAAACCACACTAAAGCTGTGTGGTAACCCGTTTTCATGTTATTTTCTATTTTGAGGACTACTAGCCAGCTGGCAACTGCTGTGCTAAATGATATGATGTGGTTAGAAGAGAAGCTACCTGGATGACCTGTATGGATACCATTCCTCCTCAGGGCTGCTGAAGACTCATTGTGAAGCATGAGATAACAGCGATGCGTATCATATAGCGCACATGGAAAACAGCCAGATTCCGCTGCTAAGTATAGGCCAGGGGAGCGAGCCTGGCTTTGCACAGTCGCTCTGTGTGAAGATAGTACCTTTTGTGCCATGTTCACATATAGTGCAACGCTTTGCTCGGGGGCTGGTGGAGGGCAAAAGCAAAGGGGGAAATGAGCCTTTGTTCTTCACGTAGCTTTGACTCAAAATCAGTTTGTTAACAGCTTTCATAACAACAAATATGAAGGGAGAGTTTGAGGTCTGGTTAGGGAATGAAGTGGAGAGTTTGGAGCCTCTCGCTGTGAAGCTCTTGGAAAGGAAATAGATCACGTACTGTTCACTGTATCTCAGAATGGGAGTGGTGAAGCTGCTGGTTTTGCTGAGATTTATTTGGATGCTCTGACAAGGCACAACGTGCAATGAAATAAGAAATAGTAAATAAAGCAAGAGATAAGCTTATCCCACACCTGACATTACCCATCATCGGTCACAAGGAGCAATGACATTTTGCCCAGTAAAGTTTTATGAGAGAGACAGAGGGAGAGTATATGGCTGGTCTTCCTGAGTCTCTCCACAAGTAGATCAAATCCATCTTCATTGTGGATGAAAGATTCCTTTTATCTTACCAGTGGTGGTGGTTTAAATTCTCGTATTTCTGGTGAGTAGTGAACTGGATCTGCTGTGATGGCATGAAAGCGAATATGCTATGCTTTGTTTCCCTGCTTGTGAGCCTATGGAAAAATGACTGAGCAGTAAGGAGATACACTGAGTTTCATTGTTTACTTTTGTCACCCTTTGAGTTCAGTGTCTTAAACTGTCATCTGATCGAGGAGTCACAGACTGGCATGCCTGACTGGAGAACTCTTTCCCTTTATTTTACTGTTTCAGACCATTTACTTGGATGATGACGTCTCTTCCTTTGTGCAGATCAGAGGTTCTGTTCCACTGTTTTGGGAGCAACCAGGACTTCAGGTAAATAAACAAACAAAAAAGCCTACCTTATTTGTCTCTCTTGCTACTTATAATTTAGAAGCTTCATAAAATTAAATAATTTTTTGAATGAGCTGATGACCTCCTGCTATGAAACTGCTGAGCTCTTTCATTTCAGGTTTGTCTTGTAGGTCATTTTGCATGTTAAAAAAAAAAATCGCACATCAAAAACTGGCAAATGGCTATACTTCCTGAAGTTTAATATTTTCATGTGTTCGTGTGCATCTGCAGGAAAGTCTTTGTGTGGATCTCTGTCCTGATGTTTGAAGTGAGGTTTACAGCAATATCTTTATAACATTTTTGATTTGACTTGGAACAACCTTTTCTTCTGCAATGCCAAGTTGGCTTGATGTCCTTCAAACAAAATATAATGTCCAGATAGTGGGTCTGCTAGATTTCAGTAAAAAAGGGAATATGATGGTGTTCTAATCTGATCCGCAAAGCAGAAATGTAGGGTTTCATCAGGAGATTATTTCATCAAGCCTACCATGTTACATATGATCTGTGAGTTACAGTTTATATATGATTACAAATGTGAATCTAGTACTCTTCACATTCTCTGAACAGAGAGATAAGTAACTGGAATGAATATGCACATATATGCATAAAATAGAAGACATGTAATATACATGTATTTTATATTCGTTAAAGGTTATTTGATATGTTGTTTTATCATTAAATCTAGCATCAAGGTGCCATCCAGAAGTGCTGGATTTAGTGCAAAAGGAAGATGACCTCTGTTAGCATCATCCAGAGCAGTAGTTTCTTCTTGTTATAAAGCCGCTCTGGCCGTATGGTTTGCACGCTTCCTACCCATGGTGTAGCTGTATCCAGCACTGTTGTTCTGTATGTTCAAAAGCCATAGAGCTTTTCCCCTGAGTTAAGTATTTTTGACTAGTGGGCAGCATGTTTAGTTAAACAGAATTTTCATTTTTTTATAAGGGACATGGTCTGAATTTTTGCTTAATCTGGATTACATTATGCAGCCTTCATTCGTGTTGGTGAATACTTAAAACTTTTTTAAAATTATTATTCCTTGGATGTGAGCACTGCTGACACCAGTGCTAGAAAGGATTGCATAAGCCAACCTCATGGAAAAAAAAATAAAGATGATGATGTACAGGAAACAGTGCATGATCTTATAAATGATTAGCAATGTAGTTTTTGAAGAGGAAAGAAGCCCTCTGCATTGAGTAGTAATAGGGGTATCTAGCATTCAAAAGGAGCTTGAGGCTACTGTTGACATTTGTATTAAAACTCCCATTAGCTCAGTGGCACAGGATTTCATTCTTCACATTTTCAAAGGACAGTTCTGATACTTTTTAGTCTGTGTAAATAATGAAAGACGAAGCAAGTTAGGACACACAATCCATGGAACTGTCATAACTGCAGCCTTTTTGGCCAAGTGAAGGGCAGGAAGAAGCTAGGCATGCAGCATATTTGTGTGATGCTGTGTGGGATATTTGCTGAAGGAAATTGGCTAGTGGACATGATTCATTTGGTATTAAAAAGATGTGTAGGTATCCTATTGCTTAATGATGATCATGTTTCCACTTGTAAATGTTGTTGTCTAATAAAAGCTCTGGCTTTTGTATTAAGGATAGATATTATGTGTGTGGGTGCGTAGAGTCTGTTAGGCGTGTCTGGTGCTGTTAAAGAGATGTTTTCTCTGAAGGAAGGAGGGAGACATCTAGTGATTTAGGAGTCTAGCAGCTTAGAGAATTATTTCTCTTTGTTTCCCTTCCAATATTTTATTTTAGGTGGGTTCTCATCATCTAAGGCTTAACAGAGGTCTGGAAGCTAATGCCCCTGCATTTGACAGGTAAGCTTCATTTGACTTTGGCAGTAACACAGCAATCTGGCATTTCAACCAGATTCCACAACTTTATGCCTTCCCAATAAATTGTTAGATGTGAAGCATCTCTCAGGTGATGTAGCCAATCCCCCAGGTTTTGCAAAATTATTAGGTGGGTTTACTTTGTTTATTCACTTATTTTTGTGCATTTTCATTTCTGGTTTCAATGGTAATTAAATTAATCTGGTCTCTGGCTTGTTTCTGAAAAAGCTAAAATTTGCTGAGTGGTATGCAAAAAGAAAGCCTGTGTAAGCCTTTTTGAGTAAACAAATGTTAATTTACACTTAAGGTATAGAGAGCATCTTCTTTACCCTTGTATCCCAGGCAATTAATAATTAAATGCTGCTTCCTCTCCATTCTGAATTCACCTTGCTCCTCATTATTTTACCTCCATACAGAAGTAACAGCAACTTGTTCTATAATCACTGCTGTGTGATTATAGAATGCTAATGCTCTTCTGCTTTACTCGAAGACTGATTTATAAGCCCTTTTTAAACCATTAGACTCTGCTTGTCAACTGGAAACCATAAACAATCCATACATTAGCTTGATTCCTTTGAAAGGCTGACTAGGAAGTGCTGTCCTTTTAAGGGCAAACTCCAATTGACATCAGTGAGAAGGTTGCCTGAAATGGAAATGAAAGATTTGGCCTGTGGGAAATTTCCAAATTGTGAATGTGAGGTCAAGTGATTCATTTCTGTTTTGTTTTGTTTTTGGCAAATCAGAGCTTATGTCCAAGCTAAAACTCATTTTAGGTAAGGCCTCTTAGTTTCTTGGTTTCGTTTACGGCAGCTGTTAAGAAAGACGGCAATGGTGACTGTTAGTAGTTTTGCAACACTGAAGGGATTAGAATTTAAAGGAACTATGCACTGTAGCAGTCCGGGCTCCAGTGGGACCCAGTCCAGATTCTCAAAGGTTTTTAAGACTGCTAAATCACACTGAATTCAAAATTACTTTGAAATTCATCATCTTCATCTTGGAAGCTTATGTTCCACAGCAGAGATAATCATGTAAGAAGAAAACACTGAATTGATCAGTCTCCTCTTGCACTTCCCAAGAAACTGAAAGTACTTCAGGCAAGGAACAACTGTTACATCATCTAGCCCAGAGAACCTGTTCTTTCTGACCCCGGTGCAAACAGTGAATGGCCTTCTCATAAGAAACATGAACATGAGGATCAACTTGCAGTATTCCTTCTTTCCCTTGTGCACAGTAAAGCTTCTAAGTTAGATGAAATTAGGGATCCCCCTGCTTACAGAACTGCAAAAGACAGTCTTTTGGAAATGGGCAAGGAGCAATCAGCTGTTTTTATGGGAATGGTCACTGAAATGAAATGACTTGCTGCAGCTTTTCTGTGTGTTTTAAAGTGGGTTTAGCCTGTTAAATTTTCACACTTGAGAATTAATGTTTTGAGAAGGCACTAAGAGAAGCGAATGGTAATCTCCTTGTTAATGGATCTTTTTTCTTACCCCCCCTCCCCCCCTGAGAAATCCAAGTGCAGTGCTCAAGCAGACAACCTGAGCTTCAGTGGTTTTGTTGTTAGGAAGCAAAATTGATGGAAAAGTAGGGCCTTGATGCTGGGGTCGGAGGGGTGCATATATATTGGAAGAGTTGGCATACAGAGAACTGGCTGCAGAATCAGGACCATACATAGCACCAGAAAATATCTATTGCAACGTTTCTTTAAGGCCAAGCTGTCAACTTTCTTTTCTTGGCCCCTCTTCATAGTTTTCTATGTGGCTTATTCCTGTTTATAGGATTTACAAGTGCATGCCCTGAGACTTGTGCTGGTTCTCTGATACTCTGTCAGGGCATGTCACTTTGCAGCATGTAATAACTTTTCATTAGTGGGAGCGGTCACTTTATTTTTCTTTTCTTTTTCTACACAACTTACTCTTAAATACCACTACAATGTTGTTAGCATATGATGTCGTGTGACTTTAAGATTTAATTGTTTCTTGGTGAGCTTGTACAAGTCCTGTAGCACATACATTTTCTTTATAAGTTGGAATGTATTGAGGGGAGAATAGGTGTTTCTTCATCTGGCTAAAAACTCTGACACGTGAATCCCTAGATCTCAGATTCTGAGAGGCTGGGAACATATGCCTTAAGAAAGATCACTTTATACTTGCCCTATTTTTATATTTCATTCTGAGGAATCTGCCACTGTCTGGGTGAGACCACTAGGCTAGAAGGACCTTTGGTCTCATTCAGCATGGGAGTTCTTATGTTTACCAACCTTCCCGCTTAAAGTAAGTTGAGAGCGAACATGTCAATGTTGTAGTAGCTCAGAAATGTTTGAACTCTGTGGTTGATGACATATATTTGTCCATGACTCTCTGGCCTTGGGATTGGAGCCCGAGGCCCCATTGCTGCCACTGACTGTTGGCTCACTCTTGCAAGATGCTGGGCAATTTCTGTTGAAGTGTAATATGTTGTCTTCTCTTGTCTTTCCTGTGCAGCTTCCAGGCAGAGGTGGGAGCATACAAAGGGCAATATAAAAACTAACAGTGACATAAGAGTTCTGTGGCCTGTTTCCTCAGCTTCTTCCTTTTTTATGTTCAGTTCAAAGCACTTTTTTTGTTAATTGCACGCTTGCACAATTTTTATTTTAATAATTGATTGCAAGGAAACTGAGGAAAATTTCTGTAGTTGCTATGGTTGAAATCTTCTGCTAGGTGGAACAACCAGTAAATGCCGCTTCATGTATTTTGGAAAAGATAGTAGGCAATGTAATAGGTACTGAACAAAACCATGTTATGGTTGCTTTTGATATAGGCATATGATGCTTCTGAAAGAGCAGTATGGAAAACAAGTGATCGTTAACCTGTTGGGAAGCAGAGGAGGAGAGGAGGTGCTCAACAGAGCTTTCAAGGTAAAAGCAATGATTCTGTATTAAACTGCTGACTTCCTCTGAGCCTCCATGTTCTGTTTCCCTTCTGGAGGAAGGGAAATCTTTCCAAGACAGGTGTTGAATGTTGGATCTAAAGAAACATTATCTCTTCACTAAATGTTGCATACAGAGAGATGGTCTCTTCATAGTCTGGTGGCTTGATTTGAGCACTGACTTCTTGCTTATTTCCTCACACCTATATGCACTTTAACCAGACCTTAAAAAATTGCCCTAAATCTCTTGAGAGTATGTAGGTCCTATTTGCAAATAAGAATTGTTCTGCTTTGCCACAATATTCAGTCACCTATGCATTGACTGTCTACAGTCAGGTGCCTTGTGGGATTGTCAGAATTGCTTTGGGTTCAGGCCCTGACCCTAGCTCACTAAAAGTAAGCTATCTTGCACTGATTGTAATGGGAATTAGCTGTCTTGTGCAGAGTGTAATGGAATTTAACTGCCTGAGTACCTGCTGACAATCTGGTGTGTGAAGAGATATGCATTTCTAACCCCTAAACATCCCTAGGCACAACTGATATCTGAAAGCATCTGTGTTGTGTTTTCAGGATGTCAGGCATTGAAGAATTAAAGCTGCACTGAGTATTAGTTCAATATAGGATTCTCAAGGCCAGATTTTTCAAACTAATACTAATACTGTAACAAGTACAGACTTGGCAGTGCAGATTGGCGCTGAGTGGGATTTTCGGAAGTGCCTCACTGCCTCACTCCAAATGGGGGTTGATGGAAGTCTGTCTCCTAAGTGGCTGTCACTTTGGAAATCAGACTTAGGTACTTTGGAGTATATCTTATGAAGAATAATATGAAGGATGTTTTAAGTACAGTACTATAGTAGGTGTAACATATTTAGCATTACAGAATGATAAAACAGTTCTGAGTTCAAATGTTTACCATGTGAAATTAAGCAAAATGAAAATTGCAGTTAAATAATACATAGTTATTGATTTGTTCCCTCTCTATCAGAATAATGTGCTTGAGATAAGCAGCATTTTAATAGTCTTTCTGTGCAGCCATTTCCTCGTTCTCTGAAAGAGCTGGGGGATCGTTGTAGGAACAGTGGAAAATGCGAGTGAAAGTCTCCCCCATATAGAGCATAGCCACAGATAGTGGTTGTAACTAAAACTTGCAAGTTGGTGAAGAAAGTACAGTAATGAAGTCTGATCCTGGCTTCTGTTTTCAGCTTTAAACTGAATTTCTGCATGACATAGCTAAGCCTCTATAACCTCTTGTTTTCCCTATCTTTAAAATAGAACTTCTGTAGGGTTTTTTTTTTTTTTTTTTTTTAAATTAAAATTTAGGGATAAGAGATGATCAGTTTGGAAGTGTTCAGGGAACTATGAGAATACAAATCTGAAATGTCTTGTGAATTTAATATTAATATTTTTACCAAACATGTTCTTGAAGGCACAGTTCTGGCCAGTAACTGCCAATTTATCTTCATGGATGTTGTATGGTACTTGACTTTTCTTTCTCTGGAAAGTTATTTGTGTTCAACCTCTTGTTTCTGTTATGATCACAGAACCAGAAATTAAGTCAGAAATATGTCATGTCTAGAATAAAAACCTTGCATTCATTCATTTCTTTTGATTAAATATCCCTTTACTTTTATTGTTAAACATCATCCCTATTCTAGGAAAATTGTGAGAGTGCCTTGTGAGCTGAAAGAATTTAGACTGACAGCATTGGAAACTGAAATTTCCTACCCATTCAAAACAACAACCTCTTGATCTTTTCTTTACCTTTGTTTTTTAATAAATGGATGATTAGAAGGAATATATAATCAGATTTTACTTTAATGGATTTTTAAGGGCTCAAAATTAAACTAAATCATAAGGGAGTGATTAGCAGTGAAAATTTTTCTCCTTTTCTGCCATGTTTATCTCACTGTTTCTCCATCTTCCCTTGCCTGCTTGCATTCTTTCCTCTTCTCATTCTACTTGCTGCAATTTTTACAAGTCTTATCTGAGTTGGTTCAAAATATTCTTGTAATTGCTGCCACGGCTACCAGATTCCTTGGATCAGAATGTCTCCACAACCATTACTTTATGCAAAAGGAAAAAAAAAAAAGTAAATTGCTATCTTAACTTCTGCTATTACCTCTTATCAGAAGACCAAAAATCAATATTCTTCCCAGAATGCTGTTCCTCTCGCAAGCATCCGCTATAACAGATATAATTATCTTTACAGTAAAAGCAATGCCATAGTGTAGAGTTACCAACATTCTGACAATGATTTACACCAAGGCAGTGGTGGGTAAATGTTGTTTTCAAGTGTGTTACCAGTGCCAGCAGCTGTAAAGGTAGGTTGAGGTGCTGACAGCTAAGAAGCAGATACCAAGTGTTTTGACTTTTGTTACAGTGTAATGAAATATATTTTGCGCTCCTTCTCCAAGCACTGTGCAACACCTTTAAATTTGTCTCTGCATGGAAGGCTTAATGGCTAACCTGATACAATTATACTGGTGTAACTGCTTTATGTACACTTTTATTGTAATATCACAGTTGTTTTTGTTCAGTTTGTGTCACAATCTAAGTGGAAAAAAGCATCCGTCTCTTGAGATGAGAATGTACAGGAAGGGAGGGAATAGACAAAGGCTTACATAATTAGAGCTAATATAAAAATTCTATTTGGTTTTGCTATGGAGAGCAGAATATACTGTTATGTTGTATATATTACAGATATGCTAATGAAATTTGTGGTGATTATGAAAGTGCATGGGAGGTCATGGAATTGGGAGATGAATCACTCAAGGTGTTTGACCACTTCTTTCACTTATGTGGTTCACCACAAACATTTTGTAATATGCTTTCTGGGACATAATTTCTTTTTTTACTTTCTCTTCTACCACCATCCATCTAAAGTTAGGGCCCTGTTTTCCCATATCTGGGCACTTCAGGAATGGTTACAAAATACCATGCCCTGTTATGTTCAGGTACCGTAAACAGCTCTGGACATACTTACCCATGAGGGTCCCAGTCCTGTGTCTGGTTTCAGCTGACAGTATCTCTAGGGATGCAGAGAGTCTCAGGTAGTCTGCCCAGAACATCACTGCTGTCGTACACGCTCCCATGCAGGGCTGGCAGGCCACCTGCTGCAGGGCTGCCATGAGCCAAAGCTAAGGGAGTGCACAGCTGCTGAGGAGGCAGCAGAAGTTTTGTAGCTCTGTCTTGCAGCTACAGCTTAAGTTTCCACATAGAAAGTTGGGCTCTAACAACCCAGTTTACTTTTGGAAAGGAAACAAATAGAGAACTTTTGTTGCTTTTTTCATGTCTGGCATTTCAAAATTTCCTCTGAACTTCTCGAAGTTAAAATTGTGATAAACTGTCCAATTTTACTAACGATGAAAAGCATGCTGATATCAGTCCGTAGGCTATGACTTGAGCAGGACTTGTTTCCTTCTTTCTCTTTCTAAACAGAAATTGCTATGGGCCTCTTCCCATGCAGAAGACACTCCCATGATAAACTTTGACTACCACCAATTTGCCAAAGGTGGGAAAACTGAGAAGCTGGAAAACTTACTGAGGCCTCAACTAAAGTTGCACTGGGAAGACTTTGGAATCTTCACAAAGGGCAAGAATGTAAGTCCACGGTGAGTGTCCCGACCTGATGGATCCCATATAGCCAGGCACCATGCCTTCTGACCTTCACAGGTTCATCACTGTATCAGGACCAAGAACTTAACTGTTTTTGAGATAAAGTGCAGTCTTGGGGTTAATTGACTATTTTGGCTTAACTGCATCTCCATTGTTTGGAATCTGGAAAATTAGTAGTGCATGGATTTGCTAATGTGGTGTTGCAGACATCATCAAGTAATTAGATGTGTGATGGAATACGTTGTGCGCAATGTGCTTGCACTGGCAGAATGCGGGTTGGTATATTCAGGCTGAACATTTGGTGGTCTTGCTCAGTAAACCCATGATTAGATGTCATTTTAAAATATACCTTTTTCTCCCTCTCCTCTTGTGTTTGGTTACCAAAGTCTGCAGACAGGTGCTTTTCGAATGAATTGTTTGGACTGCCTGGATCGTACTAATAGTGTACAGTCCTTCGTTGCGCTAGAGGTGAGTTTGTCAAAGGACCTTTCATGGATGCCGCTACTAGCATACATTGTGTGTTCTGTGGGAAAGATGGGAAAGAGGACATAAGCCTCAGTGACATAAGTCTTTCTTGCCAGCTCTGTGATACAGAATGATACTGGCTGGAATACTTAAATGGAGAATAAAAAGAAACATATTTAAGAACAGGTTTTTTTTCTCTTTCTGTTCCAATCTAGATCCTGCTTGCTCAGTTAGAAAGTCTTGGGCTGAACTCTAAATCTATAATTGAGCGCTTTGTGGAATCCTACAAAGCAATGTGGACTCTCAACGGTCATAATCTGAGCAGAGTATTTACTGGCAGTCGTGCCCTCGAGGGGAAGCACAAGGTAAAGGAAAATGACAGAGCTGCTTATTTGCAAGTGACAGTAAAGAAAGTTGTCAGAATTACTCTTCAGTGTTATTTGTGCTGATGATTCATGTCTAAAGCAGGTTGGGAAGCTCAAGGATGGAGCCCGTTCTGTGTCGCGCACGATTCAGTCAAATTTTTTTGATGCAGTAAAGCAGGAAGCCATCAATTTGCTGCTCTTGGGTGACTTCTTCAGTGAGGAGTATGCAGACAAAGGCAAGATGCTTATGGACCACACTGCTCTGCTAGGTAAGGCCAGTGTAAACCCTTTACTTTTCTTTTTTGTTTATTTTTGGGGGGGGAGGGGGAGTTCAGCTGTCAGATATGACCAATTGCATCCTTTTGGAAAAATAATTATTAAGCCACTTTTGCACAAATATGTTGTTTAAAACACTACTTTCAAGTTACCATAACACATCTCTGTGTATTTTTATTCCTCTGTGCTTAATTCTCATATTTTGTATTGGACTTCTGAGTGTGTTTATCTGCTTGTTGATGACAATCTCTTCTGACAGTTTAGGGGAGTTAAACTGGAGGAAAAATTTTAGGGCTTTATTCCCAGTTTGGTCCTAAATGAGTCAGACTTAAACACGTCTCTTGAGCTCAGATTTTGATGTCTTTATTTTTGACCTGCAGTTTGCAGATCCTTTTAGCCTTTTGGGTCTCTAAAGGCATGTTTATGCTGTTATTTTGTTTCATTCTCTGCTTTACTTCAGGGCCCTGCTAATCCACAGCATATACACATTCATTTGTACCCATCTAGAGTAAACCAACCTAGCTCCCTCTGAGAAGAAACTTGTGTGCAAAACACAGGATAATCTGCTCCCACAAGCAGTATCAGGTGGTCAGTTTGCTCCAGAGAACGGTTGGCCCTTAGTAGGATAGACATTCATTCAGCACCACTTCAATCCTGGGTTTATCCCCTGAGGGCAGCCACAGGGAAAGCACAGATACCTCCTCTATGTCTGATTGCAGAGTTAAATAAGGTACTTGAAGATTAAGGTCATCTCAGTTGCTCTTCCAACTAATGATGGACACACAAGCACACTCCTAATTTTCTGTACCCATTAGAAATAATGAATATGGCATTTTCTTGTGAGGAGTTCTGATTAGAATAGTGCTTCATAACAGTGCTAGTTTTGGAGAGCTAATGTGAGAGACTGTGCTGCTCACTGCCTTTCCCCCCACACTCTAAATTTCTTAGGGCTTAGATTTAAGTCTTAATTTGTGATATGTCCAATCTCTGTAAACTAAACTGAAAAGATTAAGGAAGGAAAAAAGAATTTGGTCAATTATTACTTGAAGTGCTGGAAAATGTATGTAAAATGTTAAAAGCGAGTTGAATCCTTTCCAATTTGTTGCTTTTAAAACTCTGACTTTTCTCCTCCTGACCAATCTGTTCACCTCCATGTGTAAAAGTAGAGCTACTTTCAAAGAGTGCCTGATTTTCTGAAGAGAAACTGACAGTGTCAACCCCAGTTATCTTGTAGTTATTGCTGTTACTGTTGGAGCTATTCTTTTTGTGTCATTGCCACTACGGTAATGTCATTATTTAACAGTAACTCTGTGCCACTGCTGTCTGTATTCTTTTTATCCTATTATAGCACTTTTTTTTTTTTTTTTAACATAT